>NC_141904.1:31971818-32274848 GCF_057802395.1 Ceratotherium simum simum
CTTCTTTTGTGTTAAACACTGTAGATATTCCTAGGAAGTGGATAACGAGAAAAATGAGGAGGAGGGATTAAAACATGGGTAATCCATGGCCAGAGTATGTCTGATAATGACAGTCTGGTTGATGATGAGTTAAAGGACAAAAGCCTGATATATCAAGTCCAAGGCCACACATAAAGCATCTTTATAGGAATTTACCTAAAATTAGAATGTGGAATAAAAAAAAGAGTAGAGGAATAAAGAAGGAAGAGATTTCAGAGAGGAAGAGAGGAGGAATTTTAAGTCACATTTTAGTACAACTGCTCCTTGCTGTCTGTAACTGTGACATGACAAGAAACTGTTTTCCTTGGTACTTTGTTTGGCTGACATTCTGGTTTGCCATAATTGGTTATTGTCTCTATTAACCTGACTAAAAACTAAGGTTTAAAAAAAAAAAAGCAATTGTCCAATGTATGATTCTGGGTAAAAGTTACAGAATGAGGGTCCCTTTTTACTACCATTTTTTGTTGTTAGTGCTGAGGAGTTGATTCCGACTCCTAGCGACCCTGTGCACAGGAGAGCAGAACCCTGCCTGGTCTTTTTGCACCATCCTCTCACTTTCCGGCACTATATCAGACAATGCTCCACTGCTATTCATAGGGTTTTCACGGCCAATTTTTCCAAAAGTGGGAGGCCAAGTCCTTTTTCCTAGTCTATCTTAGTCTGGAAGCTCCACCCAGGTGGAAACCTGTCCACCATGGGTGACCCTGCTGGTATTCGAAATACCGGTGGCACAGCTTTCAGCGTCATAGCAACACGCAGCCACCACACTATGACAATGAACAGATGGGTGGTGGGGTTCCCTGACCAGGAACAAACCCGGGCCATGGCGGTAGGAGTGCCGGATCTTAACCACTAGACCACTAGGGCTGGCACTACCGTTTTACCCACGCTAAATTGCTAATTTCCCTCTTCCTGTAAAGAAGAAGCTAAATGGTCTACCTCAACTTTTTTCTTATTCAAGACACTGAAATGCAAAGCAGACAGCTTTTACTTTCTTTAGAAGCATCATCCTTGAAAATTTCCGTATTCCCAACTCCCAACACCACTGAAATTGATTTTAACAATCTGAGTACTTTTAAAAACAATCCCTTCTTCTCCAAGCACAATAATTACAGATTTTCAAAACAGAAAGAAATAAAGCACTTTATTCAGTACCAAATTTATTATGTTTCATTTAGAAATTAACTGTTATCTGTGTAGTCCACAGGATGCCAGCTCCATACAAAGAGAATAATCAATTTAGCAATGAATCTGGTGTGGCTGAATGGAATGACATCTTGACACAGTGGGTCTGTGGAAAATTAGCTATCTTCTTTGTGCTTTAATTTCCTTTCCCATACAACAGGAAAATGACCTGTCCAATGTGTCATAAGGATTGCCAAAGGCAACATATTTTTTAAATATGAGGCATAGAATACTATATCTACTCGAATAATTTCTACTTCTCCCCTTTCCTCACATGCTGGCAGTTTAAATGGGAGAAAGAGTAAAAGAGGAACAGAAAAAGTGAAATAAGGATTGTACTTTACTTTGTTTTTCACATTGAGAGATTGTCACCTTAATTTATTGTACCAACACTGAAGAGTTCAGGGGTTTTAAATTGATAACTAGATCTCTTTAAAATTTTCCTCTCCTTTCTCAAACTTATGAAAAGTATAAGCTAACAAGCTTTGTGAATGGGTTCATCGTCTGAGAAAGAAAAAGAAACAGGTCATACCCAAGAAGAGAGTCCTTAGTAGTCAATGAAAAGATAAAGAACTCCAGACAAGGTCATTACAAATTCAATACAACAACAAGAAAAAATAAGTGACTGAGGGCCAAAACAAACATAATAACCTGCAACACCAACATAAAATCAAGGAAACATTTGAAACAAACAAACAAAAAAGTATTTAGTACAATGATAGCCACTTGTCACTGATGAAAGATACAATTGAAAATAAAGATTCGTGAACCTTAACGTATTTATACTAAACTGCAATAAAAACAAAGGAGAAACTATGATAAATATAAAGACCACTATCATGGACTGAATATTTATGTCCCCCCAAAATTCATATGTTGCACTACTAACCTTCAATATGATAGTATCAAAAGGTGGGGTCTTTGGGAGGGGATAAGGTCTTGAAGTCAGAATCTCTCATGAATGGGATTAGCGCATTTGTAAAAGAAATCCCAGAGATCTGTCATGCCCCGTTGAACATGTGAGAACACAGTGAGAAGATGGCCATCTATGAACCAGGAAGCAGGCCCTCACCAGACACTGAATCTACCAGTGCCTTGATCTTGGACTTCCTAGCCTCCATAACTGTGAGAAATAAATTTCTGTTGTTTATAAGCCACCCAATCTATAGTATTCTGTTATAGAAGTAAAAAGGATCTAAAAAAACACACAATAGCTGTGGAAGATTTTTACACACCAATTTATCATTGATATAAATAAGGATATAGAAGATCTGAATAATTTATCAATAAACACAGTTGGATAAGCATATTTTGAGCTCTGTGGCCTAAAAACAAAACACATTCTCTTCAAAGAATCTATAAAACTTGCATAAACTACATATCATATGTAGCAGACTACCACTTTGGTAACTTGCCAAGAAAGCCCTTTTACTGGTACACACGCCCTTGTATAGTTTCTTCTTACATTATTTCTGTGCCTGGCCATGTGGCTGCCTTTAGCCAATGAGACATTAGCAAGTGTGATGTTAATAGATGCTCGGTAAGTACTTGTACATGGAGGCTATATTTTTGGAACTCTGGCCCTTGCGACATCCCCTCTCAGACCGGAATCACCATACCGTAGGAAACAAAGCCCAATCTAGCCATAGAAAGAGAACGTTTGGAAGTAAACCAAGGATCCAGCCAATAGCCCCAGGTGAGCACCCAGCCAATAGCCAGCACCAACCATTCTTGGAAGAGATTCCTCCCGCCCTAGTTGAGCTGCCCAGCAGATGCTGAACAGAGCAGAGATAAGCTATCCTCACCAAGCCCTGTCCAAACTGCAGAATTTGAGCAAATAATTATCATTGTATTAATCCAATAATTTTGAGGTGAATGATTATGTGAATCATCAGGGTACAAAGAATTTCTTAATATATTCTGAAAACTGTAATTGTATAAGGTGTATTCTGTGACATAATAAAATCAAATAAAAATAAGCTTTGAACAAAGAAAAAACCCAAAAACTTTGAAATATGAGAAAATATTTTATAAATTACTTGTAAGTGAAAGAAAATAAAATTTTAATAATAAATGATTTAGAAAAAAAGACAATGAGAATGATACATATAAAAACTAAAGAAATGGGAACCAGCCCGGTGGCGCAAGTGGTTAAGTGTGCGCGTTCTGCTTCAGCAGCCCGGGGTTCGCCGGATCGGATCCCGGGAGCACACCAACACACCACTTGTCAAACCATGCTGTGGCGGCATCCCATATAAAGTGGAGGAAGATGGGCATGGATGTTAGCTCATGGCCAATCTTCCTCAGCAAAAAGAAAGAGGAAGATTGGCATCAGATGTTAGCTCAGGGTTGAACTTCCTCACACACACACAAAAAAAAAAACAACTAAAGAAATCAATAAATTTAAAAGGATTGAAATCATACAAAGTATGTTCTCCAAACACACTAGGATGAAATTACATATTATTAACAGGAGGAGATTTGAGGAATTCATAAATCTGTGAAAATTAAACAACACAATCCCAAATAACCAATGGATTAAAGAAGAAATTAAAAGGGTAACTACAAAATACTTTGAGATGAATGAAACCAAAAACACTACATAGCAAAACTTATGGGATATCCCTAAAGCAGTGCTTAGAGGGGAATTCATAGTTATAAATGCCTATACTAAAAAAGAAGAAAGATCTTAAATATATGACCTAAACTTACACCTTAAGAAACTAGAAAAAGAAGAGCAAACTAAACCCAAAGCAAGCAGAAGAAAGGAAGTAATAAAGATTAGCAAGGAAATAAATGAAATAGAGAAGAGAAAAACAATAGAAAAAAGCTATGAAAACAAAATTTGGTTCTTTTGAAAATCAACAAAACTGAAAATCTTTAGCTAGACTGACCAAGAAAAAAAAAGAGAGAGAGAGATAAGATTCAAGTTACTAAATCAGGAATGAAAGAGGGAGCACTACTATCAACCTTACAGAAGTAAAAAGGATTTTAAGGGAATACTAGGAACAACTGTATGCTACCAAATTAGATGACCTAGACGAAATGGATGAACCACTAGAAATACAAGAACTACCAAAACTGACTGAAGAAGACAAAGAAAATCTGAATAGAACTATAACAAGAGACTGAATCAGTAATCAAAAAACTTGCCTTGAAGAAAAGCTCTGGACCCAATGACTTCACTGGTGAATTCTACCAAATGCTTAAAGAAGAACTAACAGCAATCCTTCACAAACTGTGCTAAGAAACAGAAGAGGAAGGAACACTTTGTAACTCATTCTATGAAACCAGTATTACCATGGTACCAAAACCAGACAAAGACGTGACAAGAAAGGAAAACTACAGACTAATACCCCTTATGAATATAGACACAAAAATCCTCAACAAAATACTAGCAAACTGAATCTAGCAACATATAAAAAGGATATATACCATGATCAAGTGGGATTTACCCCAGAAATGCAAGGTTTATTCAAAATATGAAAATCAATCAATGTAATATACCACATTAACAGAATGAGGGAAATCATCTCAATAGGTACAGAAAAAGCATTTGACAAAAATCCAACTCTCTTTCTTGATAAAAGCACTCAACAAACCAGGAGTAGAAGGGAGGTTCTTCAACATGATAAAAGGCATCTGCACAATCCTCAAGCAACACCACACCTAATGATAAAAGACTGAAAGTGTCCCCCGACAAAGGTAAATAATACCAATCTAAACACACTGAATTTTTCCTGATGGAAAAGGGAAAGAGACTTTCCAATACCCTCGCCCCCCACTTTTCTTAGTGCATTTACCTTAGAAAACTTGTTAATTGTGAATCCTTTCTCTGCCCCTTTAAGATATACGTAAATCTTTTTAAAACCTAAATAAGCCTCTTGTCTGTTTTATAAGCAAGGAATCTTTCTTAAGGACCTGGGAGCCATCTTTTTGAAATGTAATTATCAAGGAAGACACACTCCTGCCTCCCAGTTTCCATGGGAGAGCAGGAGCCTAACTTCAGCTGTACCTGGCTCTAAATTACAAACCTACCTCCCATCATAAAGATATCAGAAATTTGTTTTTCTTTTAGATGAAAGCAATTAGCAAACAGGTGGCTTCTCAAATTACCAGGTGAATTTAGGATGAATTATGTGTGACAAATGGTGCTGTCAAGTCCTCTTACGTGAAGACTAGTTATTGTTTATCATGAGAACGTGTATGTAATGGGTTGCATCTGCTTGTCTATATAAAAGGACGACAATTCTTTCCATCTTTGCATTTCTTTCTTTCTATCTTTCTATCTCTTTAGTGGATTGCCTGTGATGTGGTTCACATTCTGGTTTACTGCTTATTCAATAATAAAACTGTTTTCTTTCTCTTCTACTTTTATGGAGAGGTTGTCTAGGTTGGCAGGAGATTTTGTTTTTAATTTATATTTCCCTAACATCTCCTAAGATCAGGAATAAGACAAGATTGTCTGTTCTCACTATTTCTATTCAATATTGTACTGGTTCATAGTCAAAGGGCAAATAGGCAAGAAAAAGAAATAAAAGGCACTCATATTGAAAAAGAAGAATAAAAACTATTCCTATTCACAGAAAGCATGATCTTACATGTAGAAAATTCTAAAAAATCCACAAAAACAATTACAGCTAATATTCAAGTACAGCAAGGTTGCAAGATATAAAATCAATATACGAAAACCAATTATATTTCTCTACACTAGCAATGAACAATCCAATATTAAATTAAGAAACTTTCATTTAAAATAGCATCAAGAGGGGGCGGAGTCAAGATGGCGGCGTAGGCAGACTCTGAACTCACCTCCTCCCGTGGACACAGCCAATTTACAACTACTCGTGGAAAAATTACCCCTGAGACAGAACTGAAAACTGGATAAGAGGAACTCCTGCAACAACGGACAATCCTAACTGGGGTAGAAGAGGCAGAGACTCCCTTCCGGAGAGGAAAAACGCCGCCTTCACAAGCCGCCAGCTTCACGGCCGCCGGGAGCAGCTCACAGGTACGCAGCCTCCCTGGAGGCGCGGGGCCCTGAGCCGGGGAGCGCCCCCGCTGTGGGCATTTTGTGGACCCAGCACAATTGAGACCAGCAGCATAATATCTGACTTTGCCTGCTACTAAAGCATTGGGGAGCACCCCCAGAAAACCCGGTTCACAAAGAAACTAAAACTGGCTCTTAAAGGGCCCGCGCACAAACTCACCCGTTCCAGAAAGCATCCTAAAATCACCAGAAAGAAAGGTGCACAGTGCTTGGGTGACAAGAGACTCACCTAATAGGCCCTGAGTGCATCTCGGTGAGGGGTGAGACCTCTCCAGGGACTGGGACATTGGCGGCGGCCATTGTTGTGGCCTGGTGTGAGCGTGCTGACACAGACTCCATTGGAGTTCTCCCTGAGACCTGCTAGCCCAGGGTCTGCTCCACCCGCTAGAGCACCGATTTAATCCAGCTCAGCCAGGGCAGGCAGCCCACCCTAGAGACTAGCCCCACCCAACAACAAGCCCTCAGGCAACGTGTGGGCCTGCATAGATTGGTGACTGGATTCTCTGCAGCCTGGCAACTGAGCTGACTTGAGCGGGGCAGGGTGTGCACAAGGAGCAGGTGGAGAGTGTGGGGCGGTGGCAGAGTGTGTGGGGCTCCCGCCGTGGAGAGACTGGGTCCACTTGGGGAGGTCGGGGCACTCACACGGGGCAGGACTGTGTTGACTGTGTGTGTGGACCTGTGGGCGGCAGGGCTTCTCAGCCGCAGAAGACTTGTACTTCTCAAAGACCCACATAGGAGGTTTGCTCCACCTTCCAAAACCTGAAACAATTGGGTGCTCCTGTGCCTGAGACCAGCCCCACCCAGCTGCAATCCTCAGAGAGCTGACAAGAGACCTAATAGGCTAGAGGCTTACAGCAATTGTAAGGCCCTGAGCCTAACAACCTGCCACGGTGGGGGCCTACTCACTTAAAAGAAATACTGCAACACAAATGTGGTATTAGAACTTGCAGCCAACTGTGCTGGGGCTCCCCACACCTGATAAAGAGACTGAAGGGCCCACAACAACTACAAGCAGCTGAGCATTACAACAGCTGACCAGGAGCATAACTCAGCCTCCCTGGGCGCCTACAGGGAGAGCAAACAGGCCACAGCAGAAGGATACACGTAGCCCACATAGGGGTCACCCCTGGAACATTGAGAACTGAGGGAAGCACACTGGAAGCCTCCTAAGCCATCACTTACATAAGGTCACCTATCCAAGAGCAGGAGACGTAGCTGACCTACCTAATACGTAGACACAAGCACAGGGAAAGAGGCAAAATGAAGAGGCAAAAGAATACATTCCAAGTAGGGGAACAGGACAAAACCCCAGAAAAGGAACTTAGTGAAACAGAAATGAGCAACCTACCCGACAGAGAGTTCAAACTAAGAGTGTTAAGGATGCTCACTGATCTGGGGAGAAGAATAGATGGACTCAGTGAGAATGTCAACAAAGAAATGGAAGATATAAAAAGAACCAATCAGAAATGAAGAATACAATACTGGAAATGAAAAACTCATTAGAGGGACTCAAAAGCAGAGTAGAGGATACAGAAGAACGGATCTGTGAGCTGGAAGAAAGACTAGAAGAAATTACCCAAGGTGAACAGGTAAAAGAGAAAAGAATTAAAAAGAGTGAGGACAGTCTAAGGGACCTCTGGGACAACATCAAGCGCACTAACATCCGTGTTATAGGTGTCCCGGAAGGAGAAGAGCGAGACAAGGGGGCAGAGAATCTATTTCAAGAAATAATAGATGAAAACCTTCCTAGCCTAAGGAAGGAAACAGACATCCAGGTACAGGAGGCACAGAGAGCCCCAAACAAGATAAACCCAAAGAGGCCCACACCAAGACACATCATAATCAAAATGTCCAGAATTAAAGATAAAGAGAGAATCCTAAAAGCCGCAAGAGAATGTCAAGTTACATACAAAGGAAACCCCATAAGGCTATCAGCTGACTTCTCAGCAGAAACCTTACAGGCTAGAAGAGAATGGCATGATATATTTAAAGTGCTAAAAGGAAAAAACTTACAGCCAAGAATACTCTACCCAGCAAGGTTATCATTCAAAATGGAAGGAGAGATCAAAATTTTCCCAGATAAGCAAAAATTAAAGGAGTTTGTCACCAAGAAACCAGTGTTACAAGAAATGTTAAAGGGACTGATTTAAGGGGAAAAGAGAAGACCACAAATAGGAAAAATTATCTATTTCCACGATTAGAACGTAATGGATACAAATGCACAAAAAGAGGTTGGATATGATATCAAAAACATAAAAGGAGGGAGGAGGGTAGTTAAAGAGTACAGCTTTCAGACAGAGGTCAAACTAAAGTGACCATCAATTCTGTATAGAAGAAGTAAGGAACAGAGAAGGACTACTAAAACACTGAGAAAAAAAAAAAAAAAAGTTAAAAAATGGCAGTAAGTACATACTTATCAATAGCTACTTTAAACGTCAATGGACTAAATGCTCCAATTAAAAGGCATAGGGTGGCTGACTGGATAAAAAAACAAGACCCATATATATGCTGCATACAAGAGACACACTTCAGACCTAAAGACACTCACAAACTGAAAGTGAAGGGATGGAAAAAGATACTCCACGCAAATGGCAATGAAAAGAAAGCTGGGGTAGCAGTACTCATATCAGACAAAATAGACTTTAAAACAAAACTGTAAAACGAGACAAAGAAGGGCATTACATAATGATCAAGGGAACAATCCAACAAGAGGATATAACACTTGTAAATATCTACGCACCCAATGTAGGTGCACCTAAATATATAAAGCAATTATTAACAGACATAAAAACAGAAATAGACAGTAACACAATAATAGTAGGGGACTTTAACACTCCACTTACACCAACGGATAGATCATCCAAACAGAAGATCAATAAGGAAACATTGGCCTTAAACGACACACTAGAACAGATGGACCTAGTAGATATATACAGAGCATTCCATCCAAAATCCGAAGAATACACGTTCTTTTCAAATGCACATGGAACGTTCTCCAGGATTGATCACATATTAGGCCACAAAACAAGTCTCCATAAATTTAAGAAGATTGAAATAATACCAAGCATCTTTTCTGACCACAAAGGTATGAAACTAGAAATCAACTATAGGAAGAAAATCAGAAAAGCCACAAATACATGGAGATTAAACAAAATGCTACTGAACAACGACTGGGTTAATGAAGAAATCAAAGAAGAAATCAAAAAATACCTGGAGACAAATGAAAATGAAAATACGACATGCCAGAATTTATGGGATACAGCAAAAGCAGTTCTAAGAGGGAAGTTTATAGCAATACAGGCCTATCTCAACAAACAAGAAAAATCTCAAATAAACAATCTAACAATGCACCTAAAGGAACTGGAAAAAGAAGAACAAACAAAGCCCAAAATCAGTAGAAGAAGGGAAATAATAAAAATCAGAGCAGAAATAAATGAAATAGAGACCAAAAAACAATAGAAAAAAATAATAAAACCAAGAACTGGTTCTTTGAAAAGATCAACAAAATAGACAAACCTTTAGCTAGACTCACCAAGAAAAAAGAGAGAAGGCACAAATAAGTAAAATCAGAAATGAAAGAGGAGAGGTTACAACAGACACCTCAGAAATACAAAAGATTATAAGAGAATACTATGAAAAACTATATGCCAACCAATTCGACAATCTGGAAGAAATGGATAAATTCTTAGAATCATACAACCTTCCAAAACTGGATCAAGAAGAAGTAGAGAATTTGAATAGACCAATCACCAGTAAGGAGATCGAAACAGTAATCAAAAACCTCCCCAAAAATAAAAGTCCAGGACCAGACGGCTTCCCTGGTGAATTCTACCAAACATTCAAAGAAGACTTAATACCTATCCTTCTCAAACTCTTCCAAAAATTGAGGAGGGGGAAGCTCCTAACTCATTCTACGAAGCTGACATTACCCTGATACCAAAACCAGACAAGGACAACACAAAAAAGAAAATTACAGGCCAATATCACTGATGAACATCGATGCGAAAATCCTCAACAAAATACTAGCAAATCGCATACAACAATACGTTAAAAAGATTATACACCATGATCAAGTGGGATTTATTCCAGGTATGCAGGGATGGTTTAACATTCGCAAATCAATCAACGTAATACACCACATTAATAAAATGAAGAACAAAAATCACATGATCATCTCAATAGATGCAGAGAAAGCATTTGACAAGATCCAGCATCCATTTATGATAAAAACTCTGAATAAAATGGGGATAGGAGGAAAGTACCTCAACATAATAAAGACCATATATGAGAAACCCACAGCTAATATCATCCTCAATGGTGAAAAACTGAAAGCTATCCCTCTAAGAACAGGAACCCGACAAGGATGCCCACTGTCACCACTCCTATTTAACATAGTATTGGAAGTCCTAGCCAGAGCAATCAGGCAAGAGAAAGAAAGAAAAGGGATCCAAATTGGAAAGGAAGAAGTGAAACTGTCACTATTTGCAGATGACATGATTTTATATATAGAAAACCCTAAAGAATCCACCAGAAAACTTTTAGAAGTAATAAACGAATATGGTAAAGTTGCAGGATACAAAATCAACATACAAAAATCAGTTGCATTTCTGTACACTAACAACGAAGTAGCAGAAAGAGAAATTAAGAATACCATCCCATTTACAATTGCAACAAAAAGAATAAAATACCTAGGAATAAACTTAACCAAAGAGGTGAAAGATCTGTACACGAAAACTATAAAACATTTCTGAAAGAAATTGAAGAAGACACAAAGAAATGGAAAGATATTCCGTGCTCTTGGATTGGAAGAATTAACATAGTTAAGATGTCCATACTTCCTAAAGCCATCTATAGATTCAATGCAATCCCTATCAAAGTTCCAACAACATTTTTCACAGAAATAGAACAAAGAATCCTAAAATTTATATGGAACAACAAAAGACCCCGAATAGCTAAAGGAATCCTGAGAAAAAAGAACAAAGCTGGAGGTATCACACTCCCTGATTTCAAAATATACTACAAAGCTATAGTAACCAAAACAGCATGGTACTGGCACAAAAACAGACACACAGATCAATGGAATAGAATCGAAAGCCCAGAAATAAACCCACACATCTATGGACAGCTAATCTTTGACAAAGGAGCCAAGAACATACAATGGGGAAAAGAAAGTCTCTTCAACAAATGGTGTTGGGAAAACTGGATAGCCATATGCAAAAAAATGAAAGTAGACTCTTACCTTACACCATACACAAAAATTAACTCCAAATGGATTAAAGACTTGAATGTAAGACCTGAAACTGTGAAACTTCTAGAAGAAAACATAGGCAGTACACTCTTCGACATCAGTCTTAGCAACATCTTTTCAAACACCACATCTGACCGGGCAAGAGAAACAATAGAAAAAATAAACAAATGGGACTACATCAAACTAAAAAGCTTCTGCACAGCAAAGGAAACCATCAACAAAACGAAAAGACAACCTAACAATTGGGAGAAGATATTTGCAAACCATACATCTGATAAGGGCTTAATCTCCAAAATATATAAAGAACTCATACATCTCAACAACAAAAAAACTACCAACCCAATTAAAAAAATGGGCAAAAGACCTGAACAGACATTTCTCCAAAGAAGATATACAGATGGCCAACAGACACATGAAAAGATGTTCAAAATCACTAACTATCAGGGAAATGCAAATCAAAACTACAATGAGATATCACCTCACGCCCGTCAGAATGGCTATAATTAACAAGACAGGAAACAACATGTGTTGGAGAGGTTGTGGAGAGAAGGGAACTCTCATACACTGCTGGTGGGAGTGCAAACTGGTGCAGCCACTATAGAAAACAGCATGGAGATTCCTCAAAAAATCAAGGATAGAACTACCATATGATCCAGCTATTCCACTGTTGGGTATTTATCCAAAGAACTTGAAAACACCAATTTGCAAAGGTACATGCACCCCTGTGTTCATTGCAGCCTTATTCACGATAGCCAAGACTTGGAAGCAACCTAAGTGCCCATCAAGGGACGAATGGATAAAAAAGCTGTGGTATATATACACAATGGAATACTACTCAGCCATAAGAAACGATGAAATCCAGCCATTTGTGACAACATGGATGGACATTGAGGGCATGATGCAAAGTGAAATAAGTCAGAGGGAGAAGGTCAAATACCGTATGATTTCCTTCATTAAGTAGTAGATAATAACAACAATAAACAAACACATAGGGACAGAGATTGGATTGGTGGTTACCAGAGGGGAAGGGGGGAGGGAGGAGGGTGAAAGGGATAATTGGGTACTTGTGTGTGGTGATGGGTTGTAATTAGTATTTTGGTGGTGAACATGATGTAATCTATGCAGAAATAGAAGTACAATGATGTACACCTGAAATTTTTGCAATGTTATAAACCAATGTTACTGCAATAAACAAAAAATTAAAAAAAAAAATAAAAATAAAAAATAAAATAGCATCAAGAAAGAATAAAATACTTAGGAATAAATTTAACAAAAGAAGTGCACTACTTGTACACTGTAAACTACAAAACATTACTGAAAGAGAAAAGACCTAAATAAGCAGAATGGCATCTTGTGCTCAAAGATTGGAAGACTTAACATTCTTAAGATAGCTGGATGAGTTTCCTCTTGTTGCTGTAACAAATTACAACAAACTTAGTGGTGTAAAACACAAATTTATTATCTTACAGTTCTGCATGGTACTAAAATGGTTCTTGCTGCACTAAAATCAAAGCTTTGGTAGGACTTCATTTTTTCTGAAGGCTCTAGGGGAAAATTCATTTCCTTTCCTTGCCTTTTCCAGCTTGAATAGACTTCCCACATTCCGTGACTTATGGCCCCTTCCATTTTCAAAGGCAGCAATGGCCAGTCGAGTCTTTGTCATAGCACATCACTCTAATATTCTTCTGCTTCCCTCGTCTATATTTAAAGGCACTTGTCATTACATTGGAACCAGCAACCTCAAATCCATCTACTACCTTAATTCCCCTTAACCATGTAACATAATGTAGTCACAGGATCCAGGGATTATATTAGGATTGTGGATATCTTGGTGGTGGGGGATCACTTTTCTGCCTATCACAAAGAGAACATTCCCCAAATTGATCTACAGATTCACTGCAGCTGGGTTTTTTTGCAGAAATTGACAAGCTGATCCTAAAATTCATATGGAAACACAAGGGACACAGACGAGCAAAATCTTGAAATATAAGAATGAAGTTGGAGGACTCACGCTTCCTGATTTCAAAACTTTCTACAAAGCTATAGTAAAGACTATGTGGGATGGGCATAAGAGTAGGCATACAGATCAATGAAAAAGAATTGAGAGTTCAGAAATAAATCCTTATATTTACGGTCAACTGATTTTTAACAATGATATCAAGATAATTCAATGGAGAAAGAATAGCCTTTTCAACAAATGGTGCTGGGACAACTGCATATCCACACACATAAGAATGAACTTGAAACTCTACTTCACATCATGTACAAAAATTAACTCTAAATGGATCATAGACCTAAACATAAGAATTAACAAAATCTCTTAGAAGAAAACAAAAGTGTAAGTCTTTGGGACCTCAGATTAGGCAATGATTACTTAGATATAACACTTAAGCACAGCAACCAAATCAATATGCTGGATTTCATCAAAATCAAAAACTTTTGCCTCTCAAAGAACACTATCAAGAAAGTAAGAAACGAATCTACAGAATGGGAGAAAGTATTTGCAAATCATATATCTGATAAGAGTCTGGTATCCAGAATAAGTTAAGAACTCTCACAACTCAATAATAATAATAACACGATCCAATTTAAAAATGAGCAAAAAAAAGTTACTCAACATCATTAGTCACAAGGAAGTGCAAATCAAAACCACAGTGAGATACTATCACAGTGAGATAGTGTGCCTAGCCACATCCACTAGGATGGCTAGAGTCAAAGAGACAGAAAATAACAATAAGTGTTAGCAGAGATAGGAAGAGAGTGGACTCCTCTTACATTTCTGGTGGGAATGGAAATGGTGCAGCCACTTTGGAAGACAGTTTAGCAGTTTCTCAAAAAATTAAACAGAGTTACCATATTGAGGAGTACGGTACCAAGCCAAAATCCTACGTGTGATCTTTCGGGCTTGACCATAGGCAGTTACAAGGCTTTGCCTGGCAGCCCTCAAGAAGGAAGGCTGTCCTCTCCACATGAGACTTGGTGCACTGCTTGGAGGGAGTTGCAGTCAAGAACTCAGCCCTTTCTCCCCAACCACAACCAGCCATGTTCATTTGCATAGCTGCATTCCTAGCCCAGGCACCTCCATTCAGAGGCCTCCTTATCAGAGGCCTTAGCTGAAGCACTTTCCAGAAGCCTCGGCTAAGACCACCTTATGAGGGGCCTAAGCTGAGGCAGGGCTTTCAGCTGCTGGCAACATTTCTGCACACTATTAATGAACAGTTTCACACATTGTAAATGTAAAAAAACATAGACAGGAAGAATATACACCAACCTCAAGATAGTGGTTACTTCTGGGGAGAAAGGGGAAATGGAATGCAGAAGGGCGTTCAATTGAATCCGTAGCATTTTTTCTTTTTAAAAATTTTTCTTAAGTATATGTAATAAATGTATTAAAACCTAGTGTGCATAAATGGATGCTTGGTAACTTATGAAATATTTCATAATGACAAAGAATAAAAAATATTGAAACAATGGTTAGCACTAGATGGTGGAATTACATGTGATTCTAATTTATTTCTTAATTCATTTACCTATTTTTCAAATTCTTCCAAATGACAGAAATTTCTTTCATAATGATAACAAACAATACATGTATTTTTTAAAAATGTATCACTACCAGTAAATTTACTTAAGCAGAGAGCTTTAAAAAATGAACCAGTATTAAAATCTCCTTTTGATGTAAAAATTTCCACAGGTATATTTAATAGTTCAGAGCTGAGAAATGTTTTTTTTTAATGCAGCCAAAATTTAAAAGCTGAAATTTACACATATCCAAATTATAAGTGCCAGTCAGAAACTGAAATGCAAATAATTACAGCTATAATAGTTATTTCCGTGGATTAAGGTCCTTTTGAAAACACAACCTTAAATAAACCAGGATTATCTGAATGTGTTTATTCAAGCTATTTCTATAAACTACTCTGTGTAGAGCTACATCTAATGATTAATAGATTTATTTTTTAGAGCTGCAACATCTAATTCAATAGCTTTCAAAGATTTTTCTAGAACTGTCTCCGTATTAAATAATGTGCAAAAGCCCAATGTATAGAAGAGGTCAAAACAAAGGCACTTTGTTTGAAGGAGGGGACTGAGTCCTGAGTTCTTGCTTGCTCCACGGAGTATGCCCTCTCTCACACCGTTAATCTCTCTCTGCATTAATGGCTCTCTCCCCTCTGAACACAAACTTGAGGATTCAAGTCTCCTGGTTTCTAACCACCACCCCCACTCTCACATTCTTTCACAGCAGTTTTCTCTACTGGCTAGTGCCATTGTTCTACCTACCATTGCTTGTCACCCCCCTGCAGTCTTGCCTCAACTCTTACCACTCCCCTGATACCACTCTTGGTAATCATTGCCTATCTGCAAATCCAAGAGATATTCTTCAGTCCTTTCCACTGAGTCATGAAATCACCCTATGAAAATGACAGCTCTCAATACTTGGCCTTTCTGCAGTACTAGATGCTGTGGACCTTGGAAAAGCACTGTGCTCCTCCTCAGAAACATTCTCATGTCTTGTTTGACCCTATTTTCTCTTGGCTTTCCTTCTACTTCCTCTCTGCCTACTCCTTCCAAGTCTCTCCCCAAGGCTTCCTCTCTCTGTGTCTGCCCCTTAACTGTTGTGGCTCCTCCAGGTCTCGTTCAGCACCTGTCTGTCTCACAGCCAGTTCCACCCAAATGCTGATGACTATGTCTCCTCACCAACCAGGAACTCTCTCTTGAGGCTCCCAGAATATATTTGGGTTGCTTATTGGACGTGACAGCCTAACTGCCTTAAAAGTAACTCAAACTCAACATACTCAAAACTAAATTAATCACTTCCCCTTCTTTGAGAATCCTTCCCTATGACTTCTCTAATCACTTAGATGCTGCTGTGGGTTGAACTGTGTCCCCAAAAAGATATGTTGAAGCCCTAATTTCCAGGACCTATAACCGTGGCCTTATTTGGAAATAGGGTCTTTGCAGATATAATCAAGTTAAGATGAGGTCATACTCGATTAGGGTAGGCCTTAATCCAATATGACTGGTCTCCTTATGAGAAGAGAAAACAGAGACACAGACATAGACACACATGGAAAATGTGATATGATGATGGAGGTAGAGATTGGAGTGATGTGTCTACAAGTACGCCCACTCCCAGATCTGTCCTGTCCCACCTGCCTCCTGGGCCCTCATCAGCTTGTTCAATGGAGAG
This sequence comes from Ceratotherium simum simum, assembly GCF_057802395.1. NCBI lineage: Eukaryota > Metazoa > Chordata > Mammalia > Perissodactyla > Rhinocerotidae > Ceratotherium > Ceratotherium simum. Next base: position 31,988,532 of record NC_141904.1, read on the forward strand.
TCCCATTTCCTAACACTGACAGCTATCTGGCTCCCTAGGGTGAGCACTGGCCTCCATCATGGATTCCCTCATGGCAGCTTTGGTGAGAGCTACAGCAGCTTCTGCACCCAGGCCTCAGCCAACTGCTGTATGGGAGGCTCTGGCTGCACACCCCTGCTCCCACAACACTTCCAGTGGGGTTGAGTAACACAACCCAGAAGTATAGGGAAGTTAAGGCCTATGGACAAACTTTGACCAAGGAGAGACAGGAGAGGAATTCTTCTCCCTTCTTGCCCCCAATGAACCCTTCTAATGCAGAGATTCCTTAAGATCTATCCAGAGACATCCCACATGACCAAGTAACTGGCGGTTTCCTAGTGAAGCTATGGCCAGCTTCGTAACACACCACGTAATATTTACCGCCCTTCCTTCCCTTCCTTGTTTCTTATTTCCCTTTACTCTCGAAGCCCTGGGATTACCACCTCCCAATTCCAATAAAGACCTAACATTTAAGTTCCACTTTCTATGGAACCCAGGCTAAGATAGCAAGTTGTTTAAATATCAGTTTTCCCATTTAAAAGTAGAGATAATGATGGTCCTTCTCATAGGACCACTGAAAATATTATATGAGACAATGCCTGAAATAGTTACTGTTCAGAAAATGTAACTTGTTACTATTAATAGTACATACATGAAGATCTGTCACCATTTTTGCATTCCTCTCCAATTTTGGTGGGGGAAGAGGGAATTGGAGAATGTGTCTGTACCTAATATGCCTCTTTTTTTAATCCTTATTGTGCTCACTAAAAACCATTACTATGCAGCTTGTGTTACAGAGGCATAAAGCTCATTTATGCAGAAAAGGTACTTATTAAAGGCCACTAGGAGGTTTACAGAGTCTCTGAGAGACCCAAGAGTCAAGCTTGGGGGCTATACAGTGAAGAACAATGCCCCCGGGACAGCTTACACCATTGACGCTGGACAATAGACACCAAGACACGAACACCACCATCTTCCACGACCACCAACTTTGCCCTCCTCCCAAATGGACTCTGCCCAACACACGCTCTCTCCCACTTGTCACTTGCAAATCCAAGTCTTGCTGAGGTTATCTGAATGATGGAGTCTAAACCACATGGTGTGCTACAGCTACAAGGGAGGTTATAAAAACACATTTTTCTGCTGACTTGCTTAAGGAGAGGATATTCATAAAGTGGGAAATTCCCCAAACATAGGAAATGTGTTTGTGTTCACAAGGTCATCTGAACAGCCAAGAAATATAACAAATGTCCACTCTATATCTGTCTGAGAAATTGTCCCAAACCAAATAAAATACAGCTCCAAATAAGAAAGACAGACAGAAAGAGAAGGAGGGAGTAGGGGAACAATCTACTTATTGAGGGAATTCTTGCCGAGTATATCTTGTGTCCAGGTAGTCTGTACCTGGGTGTGAGCACCAGCTATTTCGTGAGTTGACCTAACAGCTGCTGCTGGGGTCACAGTAACAATTTGTGATGCCCTAGGCAAAGTGGGCTAAATGCTTTTAATGCCTTCTGGGTCACCTCTTTCTAGTCCTTAGCCAACTCCACAGAGTAATTAAAACTCAAAGTGAACAGAAGCAAATTCCAATTGGGCTCACTGTTATTTACCAACCATTAGTTAGAAATCTTAGAAGAGAACATTACCTGCCCAACAAATATCCATGATATTAAGAAGATAGGGTTTTTACTCTTAGATGAAAAGATATATGAAAATACTTGAAGCAGGAAAACAAATGACTTCTATCAAGTGTGTCCATCCATCACAGTACCAATAAATCTTACTAGCAAACATAGACTCCTAGAATTATGGGCTATTTCCTCTTCTGTGTTACATATGGCTTTTAAATTTTTCCTTTGAAGTTTATATCCTACCTCCTTCCCTTTTTTTTTTTAAGACTTTTTTTTTTTAGAGCAGTTTCAGGTTTACAGCAAAAATGAGAAGAAGGTATGGGGATTTCCCATACTCCCCCTGCCCCCACATCCCCTTTCTTTTTTATTCTCATTAATAGCAGGTCCAAATCAGTCCACACCTGGATTATCACAAAAGCCTTCCTCCCTCAAGTGCTTTCATTCATTCATTCACTAAACAAGTATTTACTGCACACCTACATATGCCAAGTCCTCTCTTTTAGAGAGTTTTGCCATAAAAGAACAGAGAAAAGTGGTCAGTAGCTGGAAGAGAAAGAGAAGAATAAGAGTTTGTTTTTTTTTAAGATGGGAAAAACAACAGTATGCTAGTAAATTGGTAGGAATGAGCCAGTGGAGGCGGAGAAATTAATGATGCCTGATTGAGAGGGGGAGAATGGCTGGAGAGATGCCCTGGAGGAAATGGAGACACAAGGAGGGTGGCCTTCTCTAGGACTGCAGAAGCAGAGTCACCTGAAAGCAGGGCCATTACAGGACACAAGTACAGGGAGGTAGGAAGACATGGTAGCAGAGCCTGTGGAAGTTCTCTTCTGAGAGCTCCTAGTTTCGCAGTGAAGAAGGGAGCAGGGTCCTCAGTGTAAAGGTTGAAGTTGAAAGTCCTCCCTTCATTAATCCAAACCTCACTCACAGTCAAACACCTCCTCCTCACAAGGCCTCGGCACACATTGACTTCCCATTTCACTAATCTCTTGCAGCCCCTTCAACTACTTGTGTCCTTCACCAGGCTTGCTCTGCTATTCTCCATTGATGTAGCAGCAGAGGGGGGTTGAGAGGAACACTTGGTTCCACGAAAACACATATTATTTGCCATTAATTCATGAGTACAAAGCTTGAAAATACATATCACTAGATAGGTGATACCCATAACCAAGGAAACATAATTTTACTCCTACGACCAGAGCATAAACAGAGAATAATGAACATCTTTTGTTAATCGTATATGAATAGATTAGGAGGAAAGGCCCTATTAATCAGGGAGGTGCCACAGGCATGACTACTCTGCCAGTGGCCCTTGGACACTCTTGAATGCAGAACAGTGTGGCAGTCAATCTGGTCAAAAACTACTTGGTCAAAAAGCATTCGAGTTAAGATTGATCTAGCTTAAACTCTGACGCTGATACATATAAAGGCATAAGAACTTCTCTCTAGCTATTCTTATTTTAATGGTTAAGAAGAAAATTCTGATGAAAAAGAAAATTTCTTTGAGAAAATGAGAAACTGATCACCAATGAGTATTCCGTGTCATTGGATTTTCCACATATTGATAATCATTTTGCTATAAAAAAACTTTTTTGACTACTTATTTCTAATTGATTTTTAGCCGATTTTACATGCCCTGTGTTATATGAATTAAGGAGAAGCTGGAAATAATGTGAATGTCTTAAAGAAGGGGACTGGATGAATAAATTACGATTTATCCAAATAATAGAATACAATACAGATATTAAACCTGAAGATACAGAAAAGTATTCATTAACACCAGTGTGTGTGTGTGTGTGTGAGCGTGTATGTGTGTGTGTGTGTGTGTGTTTGCATAGGAAAGGATTTGAAATTGGAACACTAAATCATTTTCCATGAATTTTTTTCCCCTCTTGGGTTGGTAGGATTACGAGTGCTCTTAATGGGAATTTTTTCTTTATTTTCTGCAATGAGAATATACTACTTTTGTAATAAAGAAACAATAGAAGAAACTTTTTAATCAACAAGTTTTGAATTTTTTCAGGATTTGGGGGTTTTGTCATTTTTTTTTTTTATCCCTATTTCTCATCCTTTAATTTCTACTTCACATTTAGTTCATGACACCTGCCAGATTTGGCAATATTTTCAGATATTTCTGTTTTTAGTAGGGTCATAATATATATACTATTGGTAAACTATCTTCTCACTTAACAATATATTGTGGATATGCTTCTAGGTCAACAAATACATTACTACAATAGCACTTACCGTTACTTACCTAACCAACCTAACCAGCGCCCCATTTCACCATACAATAGCCACAATCGCTGACTATGAAGTATGTAATAAAATATCAAATCAAACACAGGGGGAAAAAAAGAAAAAATTAAAAATAAGTAAAAATATTTATATGTCCAAAAACAATGTAAAAATTTCTGAAAATTAACAATAGATTTTAAAAGTCAGTGATGAGAATATTCATTTATAGTAATTACATATTTTGATTACCACAACCAATTTGCTTTCAATCAAATTCTTTCCAAATTGCCTGAAGCCCAGCTGAGTAGGGAAGCTCCAGGATTGGTGGTGAGGGTAATCATGGGGAAGGAGGAAGGGAAGAGAAGGCAGATCAGAAAATCTTTGGGTACCTTTAGGATTTTAATTTGCTTCAGCAGTCCTGAAGTATATCAGCCCTTATGTGGAGAAAATATATATATTTGAGCTAAAAATGCACCACTGAATTTGCACTTTTAAAAAGGAACTTGGATTCCTGTTCATCAGATGAATTCATGCGGCTTTACTAAGACATTGGCAGGTTTTGTATGAGCAGACTTTTTGTGGATTATCTAGAAGTCTGAATTAAAGGGTTAGGACTATGAAGAAAGAGGAAAGAATTTTAGAAGAAACGACTTAAAAGAATCTTTCACTATACGAAGAATTATTAAATGGTGAGTAGTAACCAGCTGCTTTCCACAGTCACTAAAATCCAAAAAGAATTTCAAGTCTAATTTCAATTAGACACAAGAACACTTTTGGTTTTTTGGTTTTCTGGCTATAGAAATTGTCATAGGCCCAAAACAATGAAAAGAATTTATAAATCACCTTCCCTGGAGACTTTTTTCCCCTTAACTTGCTAGGAAGACGGTGAAAAATTAAATAGATAAGCACTTCTTATGTCTTGCCTTCAAGAAAGGACACGGATTAAATGTTCTTTTTCAGGTTTCTCTAATCCTACTGCTTTATGATCTCTATTAAGAGGACTGTAATAAGAACCAATTAACTGTAAATACAGAGAGGAGTCTGGGCAATTAAACAAATGGATTACGTTCACCCAATGATTACACTCCAGCTTTCAAATGATTATCAGGCACTGCCTACTTTGAGTCACAAAGAAAAATTAAATCCAGATCCAACACCCTTGAAATTTCTCATTTTACATCAACTGCCAATACTTGTCTGTAATAATACTTAAAAAAAAAAAAATAGCTGGCATATAGGTTGACATCACACATTTTGTATTTTTTATTCAAGCCAAATATCACCAGCTTTTAAAATTCAAGTACATTAACGAAATAAAGTAATTATGGTGATTTCACAAAGAAGGATAATACAGCCTCTCAGTTATAGTATATAATTATACAAATGCCTTTCTCTAATTATAAAGTCACACAAAAATATGTAGTCTTGCTCCTTAACAAAAGACTGATTTTTAAAAGAGCAGTCAAGCAACTTTCAAGTAAACTTTTGACAGTCTTTAACACAAGCTAGTAGATCCTATCTGCTTCTGATTTACAGTTATTACTATCACATCTATCTTTAAATGATCATTACATCACCAGTCTCGTATTGCTATCTTATTTGCAAAGTCAGTGCAGGCAGTAGCAGCCCAGAACTAGAGAGAGGCAGAAGTCTTTTCGGGTGAGATTGTGAAAAAAAATTTCTTAACTCCATCTAATTATGAGGAAAATCTAAAAACAGTTGTCAGGGACCTCTTTAATGACTTCCAACTATCAACATAGAAGAATATGTCCAGAAGAACTTGAGAGAAGTTTAGATTTGTGCAGAGAACAGAATAGGATTGGACATACAACTTCTGCCTGGCTTGCACAGACTTTGAGGCCATGCTGCAAGTGTATCTCTAATGCAGCAGTCAGAGCTTCTTCCCTGGTAAGTTGAGGCAGATGCTATAGGCGTCCTCACCTTTATGTCTTCAGAGCACACTGGCCTGAATTCCAACTATTTGCACATTTGCCTGAGGATTTTCTTTAAACCCTTGGGCCTTCTCTGCCTGTATATGACAGGCCTGAAGTGTCAGTGAATTCCTGTACCCCGGTGATGAGTAAGAGCTGGTGTATAATCACCCCACACTCTCCTTTTGGGGGGGATCATTGAGTTATGCATTTAACCCCGCTCCCACAGGTTTGAGCTCCAGGAGCCCACAGGCGTAACTTGCTCCGGGAAATTCTCTGTCTGCTGCCTTCCCTTCCCTGTCTCACTTCCCCACTCCCCTACCCCTGTTTCCTTTGATCTCCTCCAGAATAAACCACTTGCACTTGAATCATTGTCTCAGGGTGTGCTTTTGGGGCAACCCAACCTAAGAGACAAGTAAAAGAAACCCAGCAAGGATGGGCAAACAGAAGAATTTATTGACAGGCTTCTGCCAGTGCAGGAGGAGCAAAGCTGAAGCTGGGTCTTGGGGAAAATGGGATCCAGGGGCTGGACATTGCCAGAACTCTCTCTCTTGTTCTCTCCCAGAGTTAGCCTCATTCCTCCAGACTGACTTCTTCATGGCTGCAAACATGGCCACCAAACATTCCTGGGCCTTTCACCTCCCAGCATCGTCTCTTTACTGAGTCCCAGCTAAACACATTCTCAGGAAAGAATTCTAATTGGGTCAGCTTAAATCAAAGAAACACTCCTACTCCCATCATTTTTGCCAACAGGGATGTAAGTGCTAGGACTGGCCTACCTTGGGACAGGTGCCAAGTCTGGGCAGACCATATATGGCCAGGGAGGTAGGATCTCTAAAGCAATGGAACTTACTAAACCAAGTACTTGGAGTGGAGTAAAAGAGAAGAAGTGTTTTCCTAAAGAAGGAGGCTGTTGCTCCCAGCATAATAATAGCTAATGTTTACTGAATCCCTGCTATACTCCAGAAACTACTGCTATCTATCTATCTATCCATCCATCTATCTATTTTTTTAATTCTCATAATGACCCTATGAGGTAGGAACTATGATTATCACCACCTTCTCCCCCATTTCAGATAAGGAAATTGAAGCCCAGAAAAATTAAGTTTCTTGCCCAAAGTCAAACAGGAAGGCACGGAGCCAGAATTAAACCCAGGCAGTCCAGTTCTAGAGTCTGCACTGCGTCGTGTCAGCTCCTAAGGGGAGGGACAGCCCTGCAGGCAAACCCACTGACATCTCATTACTTCTCTCACTGCTGCTGTTTGGGGCATGTTTACTCCGTTTATAGATGAAGCAGGCTTTGTTACAAAAATTGAAAATGAATTCAGAGGAAATAAGGTGAGGGGAGCTGGGTAGACTTAGAGGTAAATGCTTTATGGGGAATAGATAAGGCCTTCTTGAAACCCCAGAGCACTAAGTTGAAATTAGGTAATATATATACATCTTCAAAATTTAACCATCAAATGTGTGGATCCTGGAAGTATCCCTTTCTGCGAAAATGAAGGTTTTGAAATGGTTGGGTATAGCCAATGTGTATCAGAGTTACATATAGTTAACATTTTCAAATCTTTGACATTTTATTATAGGCCACAATATTGTCACAGATTGACAGTTTATTGTTTTGTTTTCATGTGTGTTTTTTTTAAAAATCCTTGCCCAAATGGCAGCTTGAATTTCAAAGTATCAGACTTGCAACTATTATCCTACTATTTTAAAGAAAACAATTTCTGGCACTTCAAAAGAAGGTTTTCTTTTATTGGCATTGTGCTATTGCCTCTCCTAAGATTGTTATGGGATTCTGAAATGCCAAGATTTAAAAATTAATCACTGAAATTAAGTTTAAAAAATTAATAATAGTGTAAAGTATTAATATTAGCTAAATAAGTTATGAAATAATTGATTTAAAGGAATATATGATTGGTATGGTCATTTGGAGTAACATTGACAAGAATAAGACAAATTGAATGTAGCACTGCAAAATAACTAAAACGTTTCTTTAATTCCTTTACCTCTGATATGGTAATTTGGCCTTCATATTTCCCAGTTGTTTAAATCCTCTAACGTCCCCCACTCTTTCCTTTCTCTGTTTACCCTCATCACTGTTATCTTGTCTCTTCTTCCCTTCTGACCTGTTACCATTTTATCAGTCAGCCAGACTCGCTTCCAAGCAAGTACTGTCTGAATGGGAGGAAAATATAAGTCACTTTCCATCATCCTTACGTGGTACATAGAATATGGCACAATCATTGCACAGAAAAGTGTAGCGCCCACCACACCCCACAGGCTTTTCCCTCAAGTTCTGCAGGGTAGGTCCCTGTTCTATCCCTGGCTTTCCGTATTGTTCCTGGAGACTTTCTATATGCAGCGATGGAGACTCATACAAGCATCGTATGGTTTTCTAATCCTTGATCCTTCTACTCTTGATTGATACTTACGTGTGTGTGTGTCTCCCCAAATTAAATTGAATTCCCCTTATAGGAAAGGACTAAGTCATCCGCTCCTGACAAGTAAGTGCTGGGAGATCTACAGAAGGGACAGGTAAAGTAATGAACATATTTGTCTCTCTTCCCTTCCTTTTCTCTGGTTCATTCTGCAGATCTTCTGAAAAACAGCACTTATAAGTGACTGTCAGGCTGAGAGATACTGAGTGGCTCTATAATGCCAATAGGAAAATTCCAGGTCTCCCGCTATCCCAGCATAAATCCCAACCCAGCCAAACCATAGCTCCTGCTCTCCTGTAAATATGCAGAGTCTATTCAGAATTGAACTGAAGGAAGATTTCATTTTCACAATGCAAAAGACAGTCTGGAGCCGTACCAATGCTGGAGGCACAGAGAAATAAAACAGGTATTATATGGAGGCAACAAACGCATTGAGGACACCACAGCAGTGGTGGGCCCTATTCTACTAGTGCCCCGTCCATCCGTGTGCTGGGCCAAACCCTGGAGTTACTTACTGTGTCCATTGTCAATTTAATGCCTCCTGGCTCCTAATGCACCCTTCAGTAAGCAACAGAATTCCTTTAAGTACTTCTCCTTTAAAGTGAGCACCATGTTAAAGCTTTCTCTGTAGATGGTGATAGAGGGACACTGCAAGAGGAAGAGGTTTCCTACAATTTCTGGCATGGGCCAGGGTTAGCCAGTATAGGCATGAGACAATCCAGTAGAACCTGTCCCAGCCACAGGCCCAGAATGCTATCCCTCTGCAACCCTGCAGCCTCAGGCTGCTGATCACCTTTCTGTAGCCCCCTCAAGACAGAAACCAGAGCACTTGCACAGCCTGCACCCTTGAAGGACTCCTGCTCGTGCAGTGCCTGGACTCACTCCAACCCTGTGGCCCTCGAACCCTAAAGGCCTTTTACCACCATGGAAAGCCAAACTCCTGCTACGGTGCCTGCCAGCCTCTGTGTCAGCACATCCAGAGTAGGTCACAATAATGGCTGCTGCCAGTGTCTCAGACCCTGGGGAATGGGCCCAGCCACCTCCTGTCTCTCAAGGATGTATTCTGAGCTTAGTAAGTGTACATGCCCACTCCATGCGGTACTGATCCCCTGCTCCTCCAGCTGTACTGCAGAGGGTTGCTTCCTGCTTGCCCAGCAGTTCCAGACCAGCTCCAGCCTGGACCATCCAGCCTACTTTTCTGCTGGCCACTGGGCTGAACCACACCTTCAGCAATGAGGTCTTAACCTCTTCCAAGTGTGGCCTTCCTTGGGTGCTTTCCCTCAGCCTGAAGATACCATGCAGAGTCTCCTTACATCTTATAGCTATTGTTTTATCATAGCTAATGATTCTTTATTAAACTTCCCCCATTTCACTCACTGTGTCATTTCTATCTCCTGATTGGATCCAACTGCTATACTTCATTGTGAGTGGATTTGGGGCTGAAGTGCCAATTGTTAGGGTTTAAAATAGACTATTTCTTTGTATTATAGCTCTTAACTCTGGGAACCACTTAGGGAATTATGCTTATTTTTGACTGAACTATAGTGCTACATTTTGGTTTATTGAATATGGCCACAAATTCTGTGTATCTCCTTCCATCTAAAAGCAAATGTACTTCTTAGCCCATCCCCTGAATTTGGACTGGCCTGAACTTGTTTTGACCAATAGAATATCGCAGGAGGGATGTTAAATGATGTCCAAGGCTGGCCCTTGAGAGATCTTGCAGCTTCCACTTTTGCCCTCTTGGAATGCTGCTCCAACACAGTCATATAAACAAAAGGCTACCTGGATGAGATCCAAGGTGCCCTAGCCAAGAGTCAACACCCACTGCCAGAAACATGAGGCCATTCTGGACCTTCCAGCTGAGCCAATAATTCAGCTGCATGCATCCACATGAGTGAGCCCAGGGGAACCCACAGAGGAACCACCTGGCAAACCCACACAAACTATCGTTAAGCAACTACATTTCAGGATGATTTTTTTCTATTACAATAGATAACCAAAATATATATATTCTCATCATCAAATAATTATTCTAATTTCTTCATTATTCAATAAATTAACTTGTGTTAAGTACAGGAGGACATTTCTTTGGGCCAAACCACCCCCCTCAGACAAACATGTTAAGTAAGACATCTGACCATTCTGTATTCCCTCTCAGATCTCCTTCCAATAGGAAATGTGGACTATTCTACATAACGACTTGGATATCAAATATTTTAAATGACAAACTAGACAAATAACTTGAATAAATATGGAGAAAGAAATCCACTGTTTACAGACTCATGTTTACTTGTAAAAGTAAAGACTAAAAAGGTAATGAAAAAAGATTTAGAAACTGAAGATAAGTGATTTGGAATTACCAGTCGATTATAAAGAAGCAAGGGCTTCTTTCCGCTGACAAAATCAGCCTGAGAGGTCCTTTTCTTGCTTTTTGTGCTAGTGGGGAGTTCAGAACAAATCAGACTCTAAAAATCCACAGTGTACGTGGCATTATACATCTACACTCAGACTTTTAATCTCGGCTAAATCAAGTGTTTAATATTGTCAGAAACATACAAAATGCAAACTAGCCATAACCTAACTATATACTTTAAGGTTCTTTCTTTTTTCCCATCCATATACTTTCTGGGGTGTTAGTAGATTCAAAGACACTACAACATCAAAATTATATGAAACTGTTAATGTTCTTAACTTGGAATTTTTTTTTTCTTTTCTAGAAACTCTGTAACTTTTCATTTTGAATTCAGAAAGTGTCTCTGGACATTATTAAGTCTGCTATCAGTATTTAAAACTTATCTAAAATTTTCAAAAAGTGTTGAGTGATGAGAAAACAAGTGTGGAAATTAGAAAAATTTAAAACAAGAATTTTCAGTTGAACAAAAGTAAAATGTGGCAAGTAATAAATGTATAATGAAGGCTACTTGGAATGTATGCATTCTAAAGAACACATGACAACATCCCTGAAACCATCCACAGCGCAATACTTCTAATTCTTGACACATAAGTTCAGTCTACCAGTGATTTACTATTCAGTCAGCAGCAGCACAGCAGAGTGGTTAAGAATACACAGTCCTGGAGTCAGGCTGTCTGGATTTGAAGCCCAGCTCCTTCACTTCCTAGCTGCATGATTTTGGCCAAGATCACTTAACCTCCCTAATGATTACTTAAGATAGTACACCCATCTAAAAGGAAGTTGGAAGATTAAATGGCTTCATATTTATAGAGCACTTAGAACAGTGCCTACCAGTTAGTAAACTCTATACAAGTGTTTGATAAATAAAAATATGTGGTTAGCAACATAATTCTAGACATTATGGGGTGGAGCATCATGAACATATGCTCTCTAGTAGTTTCAATTTAGCAGTTTCTAGTTAAATTCATGAGACCATAGGACCTATTCTCTTGAGTCTGAGATGTATTTAGAGTTCAATTTGTGCCATTAAATCCTGAGTTCACTCAAAATCCCCTTCCCAACTCACCTAAGCTGATGATGTAATAAAACAATTCTCTGCGTGTGTCTGTGTGTGTGTGTGCATTTAAGGATCCTCAGGGGGCTGAGGGCAGAGAGGTAAATCTTATCCACTGGGCCACAGAACAGCCATAAAAAGAAGTAATTCCAGGCAAAAGCATCCTCCAATCCCACCTGCTCAAGGTACCACTATCGAAAGTTCTGTTTCTATATGTTCCCCATCTTAGCACACTAAGAGTATCTTCCTTCCCTTACATACTCCTCAGCTGCTTGGGCCTGTCTGCTAGAAAAACGCTAGTCCCTACTATAACCAAAACAGCTATGCAGGGAGCAAATATAGAGACAGGGAGGGAGAAGGAGCTATAAACAAACACAGCATAAGTAATTCTTCTCTATTGTGACTATTACGAAATGAATCTGATTCTTAGACACTATACAATTTACATATTCAAATGAGCACTATCCTTTCAAACTTTAGACTAATAGTAAATAACAATCACTATTACCTAGTGAGCGCTCACCATATGTCAGCCAGGTGCTGTTCCATGCACTTGACACAAATCCCCTCGTTTAATCTCACAACAAGCCTAGGAGGTGAGCACTGTTAATACCCCCAGATTACAGATGAGGAAACTGAGGCACAGAGAAGTTCCATAATTTATAACTCTCAACAGTAAACCTAGGACATAAACCCAGGTAGTCTGATTCCAGAACCTGTGCTCTTAATAATGACCCTACCAACCTGCTGTTCAATATTTCCTTCTTTTTCCTATTATACTCTTATTTTTGAAAATTCCTCTTCGTCAATTTCCCTCAGGGCCAAACTATTGGTCATAGAAGAATACTTATCTCAGTAATTTATAATCATCCCACATTTTATTTTTAAAAAATGACAACACCCTACTTGATCCTATTATTCACTGTTCTAGTAAGGATGGAAGATATAAAGATAAAATAAATAAATGAAAAAAAAAACAAAATAAAACAGACCCGGCACCAAGGTACTTACTGTTTCAAACTAAAAACATTCACTCCAGGCTTCATTGAGGCAAAAGTCAGAAAAGTTCAAAGATATATTAGTGCTTTGGAGCCTGATAAAAATGCACATGGATTTTAGTCACATTAAAATACAGAGTATGGTGTATATATATATATATATATATATATATACACAATGGAATAGTATTCAACTATAAAAAAGAAGGAAATTCCTGGCATTTGTAAAAACATGGATGAACCTGGAGGACATTATGCTAAGTGAAATAAACCAGACAGAGAAGGACAAAAAAAAAAAGCCACTATCATAGAAACAGAGAGTAGAATGGGGGTTGCCAGGGGCTAGGGGGTGGTGGAAATGGGGAGATGTTGGTCAGAGTACAAAATTTCACCTATAGGAAGGATAAGTTTTGAGAACAGAATGTACAGCATGGTGACTATAGCTAATAATATAGTATTATATACTTAAAAGTTGCTGAGAGTAGATCTTAAGCATTCTCACAACAACAAAAAAGAGGTAACTACGTGAGGTGATGGATGTGTCAATTATCCTGATCTTGGTAATCATCCCACATTGTATATATCTATCAAATCATCACATTGTACACTTTAAATATACACATTTATATTTGTCAATTATTCCCATTTACTCCTCAAGAAAGTTTTAAAAAAGACATTTTCAGACAAAAAAAACAGAATGACTTATTTTCATGTTAATAATTCAAATATTTATTAGGATTCTGGCTGTCTGTTCCTGTAGGTTTTGGGGAAACGACAGTGAACGAAACAGACAACAGCCCTCCTCTTACAGAGTATATGTTTTAGTGGGAGAGACATGATAAACCAATTAAAATATGACATAATGTTGGATAAAAGCAAGTGTTATGAAGAAACAAAGCAAGGTAAAGGGATAGAGTCTGAAGGAAGTTGCTCTTTGGGGCAGGGGGTCAGGAAAACCTCTCTACAGAAGTGACATTTAAGCAGAGACCAGAGGAAGTAAGCAAGTAAACTCTGCAGCTATGCGGAGGGAGAGCATTCCACGTATGGCATTTTGAAGATCTGAAGGAACAGCCAAGGGAGAGAGTGATAGGGGATGAAAACTTTGTTACAGTAGAAAGGAGCAATTTTCTTTATAGGACATTATTTCAGGTACTGTTCATAATCATGCAAGTATTGGATCTCTCATATAGTAAATAGCTCCTGTGAGCCGATATGATACCAGACTCTGGGCTCACTGCTGGAGATAGTAGTGAACAAAACCATCATGGCCTATCACAAAATAAATGAAAAACTCAACCTTGTGAAGGAAAAGGGCATAGAGTGTGTAGACCAGGGGAAATGTGCCCTCTATCTAGGGGGATTTGCCTGAGGAGGCTACATTCCAGCTGAGAGGTGAAGGATGAGTAAGAGTTAGACAGAAGATAAGTGGAAAAGAGTACTCTAGACAAAGGGAGCCACATGTGCAAAAGCCTTGTGGTCAGAGGGAGCACAGATGGAACAGCCAGGAACTGCTAGAGTAAAGTCTGGATTGAGGTAAAGCTGGATGACTTGGCAGAGGCTAAACCATGCAAGGTTGTATGCTTGCAGCCATATTGAAGACTTGGTCTTTAGACTGTGAGCTACTGGAAGCTACCAAAGTGTTTTAAGCCATTTAAGAGTTTCAGAGGAGAGAAGTCAAGGTGGCGGGATAAGCAGACTCTGAACTCACCTCCTCCCGCGGACACAGCTAATTTACAACTACTCGTGGAAAAATTACCCCTCAGAGAGAACTGAAAACTGGATAGGAGGAACTCCTGCAACAAACGACAATCCTAATTGAGGTGGAAGAGGCAGAAACTCCCTTCTGGAGAGAAAAAATGCCGCCTTCACAAGCTGCCAGCTTCATGGCCACCGGGGAGCAGCCCAAAGGTCCACAGCCTCCCTGGAGGAGTGGGGCCCTGCGCCGGGGAGTGCCCCCGCTGTAGGCACTTTGTGGACCCAGTAAAATCGAGACAAGTGGCATAATATCTGACTTTGCCTGCTACTAAAACATTAGGGAGTACCCCGAGAAAAACTGGTTCACAAAGAAATTAAAACCAGCTCTTAAAGGGCCCATGCACAAATTCACCCGTTTCAGAAAGCAACCTAAAATCAGCAGAAAGAAAGATGCACAGTGCTTTGGGGAAAAGAGACTCACCTAATAGGCTCTGAGTGCATCACAGTGAGAGGTGAGACCTCTCCAGGGACTGGGACATTGGTGATGGCCATTGTTGTGGCCTGGTGTGGGCATGCTGACACAGACACCATTGGAGTTCTTCCTGGGGCCTGCTAGCCCAGGGTCTAACCCACCCACTAGAGCACTGACTTAATCCAGCTCAGCCAGGGCAGGAGGCCCACCCTAGAGACTGGCCTCACCCAACAACAAGCCCTCAGGCAACTTGTGGGCCTGCATAGATTGGTGACTGGATTCTCTGCAGCCTGGTGACTGAGCCCACTTCAGTGGGGCAGGGCGTGCACAAGGAGCAAGTGGAGCATGTGGGGCTCCTGCCGTGGAGAGACTGGGTTCACTTCAGGAGGTCGGGGCGCGCACACGGGGCAGGACTGTGTTGACTATGTGTGTGGACCTGTGGGCGGCAGGGCTTGTCAGCTGCAGAAGACTTGTGCTTCTCAAAGACCCGCATAGGGTGTTTGCCCCACCTTCCAAAGGCTGAAACAATTGGGTGCTCCTGTGCCTGAGGTCAGCCCCACCCACCTGCAATCCTCAGAGAGCTGACAAGAGATCTATAGGCTGGAGGCTTATAGCAATTATAAACCCCTGAGCCTAACAACCTGCCACAGTGGGGGCCTACTCACTTAAAAGAAATACTGCAACACAAATGTGCTATTAGAACTCGTAGCGAACTGTGCTGGGGCTCCCTACACCTGATAAAGAGACTGAAGGGCCCACAAAACTACAAGCAGCTGAGCATTACAACAGCTGGCCAGGAGCATTACTCGGCCTCCCTGGACACCTACAGGGAGAGCAAACATGCCACAACAGAAGGACACATGTAGCCCACACAGGGGTCACTCCTGGAATATTGAGAACTGAGGGAAGCACAGTGCAGACCTCATAAGGCATCACTTATATAAGGTCACCTATCCAAGAGCAGGAGATGTAGCTGACCTACCTAATACGTAGACACAAGCACAGGGAAAGAGGCAAAATGAGGAGGCAAAGGAATACGTTCCAAGTAAGGGAACAGGATAAAACCCCAGAAAAGGAACTAAGTGAAACAGAAATGAGCAACCTACCTGACAGAGAGTTCAAACAAAGAGTGTTAAGGATGCTCACTGATCTTGGGAGAAGAATGGATGAACTCAGTGAGAATGTCAACAAAGAAATGGAAGATATAAAAAAGAACCAATCAGAAATGAAGAATACAATACTGGAAATGAAAAATTCACTAGAGGGTCTCAAAAGCAGAGTAGAGGATACAGAAGAATGGATCTGCGAGCTGGACAAAAGACTAGAAGAAATCACCCAAGCTGAACAGGTAAAAGAAAAAGGAATTAAAAAGAGTGAGGACAGTCTAAGGGACCTCTGGGAAAACATCAAGCACACTAACATCTGTGTTAAAGGTGTCCCAGAAGGAGAAGAGCAAGACAAAGGGGCAGAGAATCAATTTGAAGAAATAATACATGAAAACTTCCCTAACCTAAGGAAGGAAACAGACATCCAGGTACAGGAAGCACAGAGAGCACCAAACAGATAAACCCAAAGAGGCCCACACCAAGACACATCATAATCAAAATGTCCAGAATTAAAGATAAAGAGAGAATCCTAAAAGCCACAAGAGAAAGACAAGTTACATACAAAGGAAACCCCATAAAGTTATCAGCTGACTACTCAGCAGAAACCTTACAGCCCAGAAGAGAGTGGCACAATAGATTAAAGTGCTAAAAGGAAAAAACTTACAGCCAAGAATACTCTACCCAGCAAGGTTATCATTCAAAATGGAAGGAGAGATCAAAAGTTTCCCAGACAAGCAAAAATTAAAGGAGTTTGTCACCAAGAAACCAGTACCACAAGAAATGCTAAAGGGACTTATTTAAGGGGAAAAGAGAAGACCACAAATAGGAAAAATTATCTATTTCCATGATAAGAGAGTAATGGATGCAAATGCACAAAAAAGAGGTTAGATATAATATCAAAAACATAAAATGTGGGGGGAGGGGAGTTAAAGAGTAGAGATTTCAGCCAGACGTCAAACTAAAGAGACCATCAATTCTGTATATGGACCCCATGGTATCACAAACCAGAAACCTATAATAAATACACAAAAAACTAAGAGAAGGGAACCCAAACATAATACTAAAGAAAGCCATCAAACCACAAGGGAGGATAGTAAGAGAAGAAGAAAGGAACAGAGAAGGACTACTAAAACACTGAGGAAAAAAAAATGGCAGTAAGTACATACTTATCAATAGCTACTTTAAATGTCAAGGGACTAAATGCTCCAATTAAAAGGCATAGGGTGGCTTATTGGATACAAAAACAAGACCCATATATATGCTGCATACAAGAGACACACTTCAGACCTAAAGACACTCACAAACTGAAAGTGAAGGGATGGGAAAAGATACTCCACGCAAATGGCAATGAAAAGAAAGCTGGGGTAGAAATACTTATATCAGACAAAATAGACTTTAAAACAAAAACTGTAAAAAGAGACAAAGAAGGGCATTACATAATGATCAAGGGAACAATCCAACAAGAGGATATAACACTTGTAAATATCTATGCACCCAACGTGGGAGCACCTAAATATATGAAGCAATTATTAACAGACATAAAAAGAGAAATAGACAGTAACACAATAATAGTAGGGGACTTGAACACTCCACTTACACCAACGGATAGATCATCCAAACAGAAGATCAATAAGGAAACAATGGCCTTAAATGACACACTAGAACAGATGAACCTAGTAGATATATACAGAACATTCCATCCAAAAACCAAAGAATACACGTTCTTTTCAAATGCACATGGAACATTCTCCAGGATTGATCACATATTAGGCCACAAAACAAGTCTACATAAATTTAAGAGGATTGAAATAATACCAAGCATCTTTTCTGACCACAACGGTATGAAACTAGAAATCACCTATAGGAAGAAAATCAGAGAAGCCACAAATATGTGGAGATTAAACAAAATGCTACTGAACGATTGGGTCCATGAAGAAATCAAAGGAGAAATTAAAACATACCTGGAAACAAATGAAAATGAAAATACAACATGCCAGAATTTATGGGATACAGCAACAGTGGTTCTAAGAGGGAAGTTTACAGCAATACAGGCATATCTCGACAAACAAGAATAATGTCAAATAAACAATCTAACAATGCACCTAAAGGAACTGGAAAAAGAAGAACAAAAAAAGCCCAAAACCAGTAGTAGAAGGGAAATAATAAAAATCAGAGCAGAAGTAAATGAAATAGAGACTAAAAAAACAAGAGAAAAAATTAATAAAACCAAGTGCTGCTTCTATGAAAAGATAAAACTGACAAACCTTTAGCTAGATTCACCAAGAAAAAAAGAGAGAAGGCTCAAATAAGTAAAATCAGAAATGAAAGAGGAGCAATTACAACCAACACCTCCGAAATACAAAAGATTATAAGAGAATACTATGAAAAGCCATATGCCAACAAATTCAACAATCTGGAAGAAATGATAAATTCTTAGAATCATACAACCCTCCAAACCTGGATCACGAAGAAATAGAGAATTTGAATAGACCAAACACCAGTAAGGAGATCGAAACAGTAATCAAAAACCTCCCCAAAAATAAAAGTCCAGGACCAGATGGCTTCCCTGGTGAATTCTGTCAAACATTCAAAGAAGACTTAATACCTATCCTTCTCAAACTCTTCCAAAAAATTGAGTGAGGTGATGCTCCCTAACTCATTCTACAAAGCCAACATTACCCTGATACCAAAACCAGACAAGGACTACACAAAAAAAGAAAATTACAGGCCAATATCACTGATGAACATCGATGCAAAAATCCTCAACAAAATACTAGCAAATTGCATACAACAATACATTAAAAAGATTATACACCATGATCAAGTGGGATTTATTCCAGGTATGCAGGGATGGTTCAACATTCGCAAATCAATCAACATAATACACCACATTAATAAAATGAAGAATAAAAATCACATGATCATCTCAATAGATGCAGAGAAAGCACTTGACAAGATACAGCATCCATTTATGATAAAAACTCTGAATAAAATGGGGATAGAAGGAAAGTACCTCAACATAATAAAGGCCATATATGACAAACCCACAGCTAATATCATCCTCAATGGTGAAAAACTGAAAGCTATGCCTCTAAGAACAGGAACCAGACAAGGATGCCCACTCTCACCACTCCTATTTAACATAGTATTGGAAGTCCTAGCCAGAGCAATCAGGCAAGAAAAAGAAATAAAAGGGATCCAAATGTGAAAGGAAGAAGTGAAACTGTCACTATTTGCAGATGACATGATTTTATACATAGAATACCCTAAAGAATCCACCAAAAAACTTTTAGAAGTAATAAATGAATATTGTAAAATTGCAGGATACAAAATCAACATACAAAAATCAGTTGCATTTCTATACACTAACAACGAAGTAGCAGAAAGAGAAATTAAGAATACAATCCCATTTACAATTGCAACAAAAAGAATAATATACCTAGGAATAAACTTAACCAAAGAGGTGAAAGATCTGAACAGTGAAAACTATAAAACATTGCTGAAAGAAATTGCAGAAGACACAAAGAAATGGAAAGATATTCCATGCTCTTGGATTGGAAGAATTAACATAGTTAAGATGTCCATACTTCCTAAAGCAATCTATAGATTCACTGCAATGCCTATCAAAGTTCCAACAACACTTTTCACAGAAATAGAACAAAGAATCCTAAAATTTATATGGAACAACAAAAGACCCCGAATAGCTAACGGAATCCTGAGAAAAAAGAACAAAGCTGGAGGTATTACATTCCCCAATTTCAAAATATACTACAAAGCTATAGTAACCAAAACAGCATGGTACTGGCACAAAAACAGACACACAGATCAATGGAATAGAATCGAAAGCCCAGAAATAAACCAGCACATCTATGGACAGCCAATCTTCAACAAAGGAGCCAAGAACATACAATGGGGAAAAGAAAGTCTCTTCAACAAATGGTGTTGGGAAAACTGGACAGCCACATGCAAAAAAATGAAAGTAGATCATTACCTTACACCATGCACAAAAATTAACTCAAAATGGATTAAAGATTTGAATGTAAGATCTGAAACTAGGAAACTAAGAAAACATAGGCAGTACGCTCTTTGACATGGGTCTTAGCAACATATTTTCAAGCACCATGTCTGACCAGGCAAGAAAAACAATAGAAAAAATAAACAAATGGGACTACATCAAAGTAAAAAGCTTCTGCACAGCAAAGGAAACCATCAACAAAATGAAAAGACAACCTAACAATTGGGAGAAGATATTTGCAAACCATACATCTGATAAGGGTTTAATCTCCAAAATATATAAAGAACTCATGCATCTCAACAACAAAAAAACTAACAACCCAATTAAAAAATGGGCAAAAGACCTGAACAGACATTTCTCCAAAGAAGATATACAGATGGCCAACAGACACATGAAAAGATGTTCAAAATCACTAACTATCAGGGAAATGCAAATCAAAACTACAATGAGGTATCACCTCACGCCTGTCAGAATGGCTATAATTAACAAGACAGGAAACAACAAGTGTTGGAGAGGATGTGGAGAGAAGGGAACTCTCATACACTGCTGGTGGGAGTGCAAACTGATGCAGCCACTATGGAAAACAGTATGGGGATTCCTCAAAAAATTAAGTATAGAACTACCATATGATCCAGCTATTCCACTGCTGGGTATTTATCCAAAGAACTTGAAAACACCAATGGGTAAAGATACATGCACCCCTGTGTTCATTGCAGCGTTATTCACAATAGCCAAGACTTGGAAGCAACCTAAGTGCCCATCAAGGGACGAATGGATAAAGAAGCTGTGGTATATATACACAATGGTATACTACTCAGCCATAAGAAATGATGAAATCCAGCCATTTGTGACAACATGGATGGACATTGAGGGTATTATGCAAAGTGAAATAAGTCAGAGGGAGAAGGTCAGATACCGTATGATTTCCCTCATTAAGTAGTAGATAATAACAACAATAAACAAACACCTAGAGACAGAGATTGGATTCGTGGTTACCAGAGGGGAACGGGGGAGGGAGGAGGGCGAAAGGGATGCACTGTAATTAGTATTTGGGTGGTGAACATGAGAACATGATGTAATCCATGCAGAAATAGAAGTATAATGATGTACACCTGAAATTTATACAATGTTATAAACTAATGTTACTTCAATAAAGAAAAAATTTAAAAAAAAAGTACAAGATGCATTTTACAAAAAAAAAGAGTTTCAGAGTTCTGAGTATATCATAACTTTCTTAAGAACTTAAGAAAGAACTTAAGTCAATAGTTGGGCATGCTTCACTTTGTCTCTGCTTGTTGGGGTTGACTGACAGGTTTATTTTGTTTCATCCAATGAAAACTTCACTAGCTTTTCTTTTAATTATCTAATGTCATAATATGAATGGGATTACACTAAGCAATAAAGTCGCAAAGAATTCCCATTCCAGGAGTAGTCAAAGTTTCCCATTTTTATTAGATCATACTTGCTCATTATCCAGATATCTCCAATATATGTTCCCCAAAGAACTAGCCTAAAATGTTTCTCAGAGCTTCAAACTCTAAAATCTGCTCTGAAAATGCAGTTGAAGATAGTGTTCGGTTTTGGACTCTGGAATTGGAGTAAGACATAGAGATAAAAATCGGAACCAATGACCATATTTGGAGATTGTTTTCCTTGAGAAAGATAACAAAGCCCTGCCTAATAATGAATCAAATGAGATGAAGAAAAGGAACTTTTATTGACCTTCTGTTCTAGCACAGTCAGTCCAGCGATGTGCCCACAAACCATTTATCTAGCAGCTGATACACAGATTAAAGAATGCTCTGAGGCACTTCCTACAAGAGTTGACAAAGAGAACTTTTTTCCATTAAATAAGTTAATGTCTGAGTAGGCAAAAGCGAAAGGAAAGAGCAAAATGACATGGGAACATCAAACTCACCAAACTCTGGGGACACTGGAGGGCAGGAACAGGCATCCCAGGCCTATATTAACGGGCTCAGAGAAGCTCAGAAGGATTGCACAAAGATTACAGAATTTGGAGGGATATACCCTAGGATGGCTAAAGGGACAATTCAAGAAAAGGCATGAAGATGTGAGATTCAGAGCAGGGACTGTGAAAGATATCTGTCTTATTTTTGTCCAATTCAGAAACTCAGAGAAAACCCCCAAATGAGGATATGGAAAAATCAAAAGGAACTGGACATGTCAAACAATTTATTAGGAAACATCTTACATCTGGAACAGTGAGAACTTGAGAGATTATTTAGCCGAGAATGTCAGGACGCTGGCCAGGTCCCCTCCTACTGACATTTCCAGTCCAAGCCCCTGACTCAGACTGTAAGCATTGTCCCAGGACTCTCCGCCTGAGCGCCTTCCCCCAGCCCACTCCAAGCAGCCCAGAAGTGCCTGGGAGTTCACCCCAGGAGCAGCCCTCAGCTAATGACAAGTGTTTGTTCCCACTTGAGATTGGAAAAGAAAACAAAAAACCTCCAACCTTTCATTTGGCATACAGGACAACTCTGAAACATCTCCTATGCTATATCCCAGATAATAATCTGTGAATCTGCTTATTAATGTTCCCTATACTAGCTGCTTTCCCTTCTCTGTCTCATTTCTCCACTCCCTTGCCAGTGTTACCTGAGACCACCTCCCAAATAAACTATTTCACATTAATCCTTGTCTTAGGGTCTGCTAGACCCCTGCTTAGAATCCCAAAGGAAGAAAGTAACGGAAGGTAAATTTAGGACTGAGTTCTCTTAACTCCATGCTCAGTTGAAGACATCAAAAACTTGGAAGAAAGATGGCTCGTGAACCTAAATTCATAGTAAAACCCATCACACGGGGTATTTCTAACAACTTGAGTAGAGGAGAGATGGAAAAAGGGAATAGAAAGGAATTTTTTTAAAAGCAATTTAAAAAAGCAACAAAGGGCTTGATAGAAAGATGAGTGGTAATAAGACATACTGTACATGTTATTAAAGATTTTTTATTTATTTTTTTTTCCCCCCAAAGCCCCAGTAGACAGTTGTACGTCATAGCTGCACATCCTTCTAGTTGCTGTATGTGGGACGCGGCCTCAGCATGGCTGGAGAAGCGGTGCGTAAGTGCACGCCTGGGATCCGAACCCGGGCCGCCAGCAGCGGAGCGCGCGCACTTAACTGCTAAGCCACGGGGCCAGCCCTGTACATGTTATTAAAATGATCATGATATACCCAAATGAAATAATAGCTTAAATATATTAGGAGGTTCAGCTTTCCTAACTCTTCAGCTAATTTAAAAATTAAAAGAAAATGTAAATCCATCTTTTTGTGTGTGTGTGTGAGGAAGATCGGCCCTGAGCTAACATCTGCCAATCCTCCTCTTTTTGCTGAGGAAGACTGGCCCTGGGCTAACATCTGTGCCCATCTTCCTCCACTTTATATGGGAAGCCGCCACAGCATGGCTTGACAAGCCGTGCGTCGGTGCACGCCCGGGATCTGAACCGGCGAACCCCAGGCCGCCACAGCGGAGCGCGCGCACCTAACCGCTTGCACCACCGGGCCGGCCCGTAAATCCATCTTTGCGCTAATAAAGCAAAATAGTTGTCATATTTTAGATTTCATCCTACATAATCTATAGATTCCCTGCACCCACCGTCCCACACACAAAAAAAGTTGATAATATCATATTAGCAATTCTAAACTTAATTCACAGTCTTGGGAATACTACTACTTATACCAAGTATGACCAACTGAAATTTGAGTTTGTATTTTATTTGTTCTGTAACTTTGATTGACAATCAAATCTGTTCAGGAATATATGATTAATTAACACTTTTGTGATTAACCTTTCATTATTTCTGAAAAAGAGTGAAAAGTGAAACAAAAGAAAATTCTTCCAGCAGCAAGAAATGGGTGGGCCAGCCTTATTGTTAAGAGGTTAAACGTACAGATAAACTTGCAGTTTTCAAGGTTCAGTATGAGCCTGGCCACCAATTTCCGCATCTTCTCATGAAACTAGCTTTAAGAACAAAGATGTAAGGAATTTCTAGTAAAATAAATGAAAACTCGCTCTCCAAAAACACTATTCTGAACATTTTTGTATGAAAGGGCATCTTAAAATGAGGCTGTTATTTACAGACAATTTCTACCCTCCCTCAAGAAGATTCATTCTGAATTCTATCCCTAGGACTCAATTGCACAACAATAGACTAGATTAAAAAAGAAGATGAAAGTGTCTTGATTGCCTGACCGGCTGAATGAGATTTCAGAATGTTTCCCTGAAATCTGCTATGTCTACTGACTACCACATGTGTTTGGTAATTTCAACAGATTTAGACAAATGATATGTGATCAGCAAAAGAAGACTCTCACTTCAAAATAATTAATGGATTGCAAAAGAAACCCTCCAAGTATGTTAAAGAAGTTACAAGTGTCTCAATTCATCAAAATATAAACACTCATTTACCCAAGAAGCAACCAACCTTGGAAACATATGTCTAAGTATAAATGTCATCATGTATTCATTCACGCAATAAAATTTATTCAGCACCTATTATTTGCCAGGTGCTGGGATAAGTATTAGGACATAAAACCTCTTCCCCTGCCCTTGAGTGTTTATAGGCGGAAAGAGAGAAAAAGAGTCACACACACGATAGGTGCAATAAAAGGTAACAAGTGTCATGTTGGGTAGCAAGGCTACTAGTTCATTCACAGATTCATTCAACAACTATTGCACACCTACTATGTGCCAAGGATCATTCAATTTATGAGTAATAAAAGTAGTCCTCCTGATGGACAGTTACCTTAGAGAAAAGATAATTCATTATTGTTGTTGTTTTAAACACACATAATGATGTATAATTCTGCACATGTGTATTACCTGGGTAATTGAGGAAAACATTAAATAAGCTTCTTTTCCTAAAATTGTCTTTCCTTTGCAAGCCAAGAAAAGAAATTAAAGCCCAAACCAGTTAATTATGATGTTTGAGAGCCATAAAATAGTTGTCCTTACCAGGAATACAGGATTGTTCCAACAACAGACGTGAGTTTACTGTTTTCTTGTTTTTGCTTTGCCAGGCCAAAGTCAGCTGCAATTCACAAAACAAAGCAACGTTATTACACTTTCCAGAATTAGCATTGTTCCTTAAACTTTTGACATCCTGCACAGTAACTATTACAGTTCACAATAGAAAGCTTTTCTTTTTTCTACTGTCTTGTCAAATGCGCCATGTGTCAATCTTCCACACCACTCCCAGGCTTAATTAATGGCATACGTATAATATGCCATTATGCTATATATTTTAACATAATGAGGTTTATCATTAAAAAAACTAACATAAGTCTTGGTGACTGAAACATAGGGCAAAGTGATTATTGAACTTGTGATTCCACCTTTTAGTTTATCTTTCATCATTTCAAATTAATAGAATGACTCTAACATTTTAGCATATGGCAGTCATAACCAAAAAAAAAAAAAATTAAAAATAAGATAAGCCTGGATAACCACCATGAAGATCTGAAAACCTAGAATTAAATGGCATCTATTTGTACTAAATCACAGTAAATACGATGTACAGAATCATCTCAAAATATTTATATATCAACAAAGGATTCTGATTTTTAATTTAGAATACCAAAATTTATATTTAATATTAGCACTAGCTGTATTTTTCAAATCACCTACAGATACTACTCTTTAAGCCACCAACAACTTAGGTTAAAGTGGTAGGAACAGATATTCTTCACATCCTCATTGTACAGATGTATCAACATTTCAAGAGATTTAATTACCAGGATTACACAAAGACAGTGCTAACCCAGGGCAAGCAATTCGAGTTGCTATTCCTAATAAGGTTTGATGTTCACAGCATCACTTTGTAAAGTGCACCAAAGGCTTATGGAATTTTACTGCAATGAACTTTAATAGAGTATTTGATTATTTGTCTATACTAAAATGTCTTTGAGGTTGAAAATATTCCAGAGTACTTTGATTTTAAAATAATAATAATTCACATTTTTTTAATAATACCCATTTACTAAACAACAATCTTGAACTAGCACAAATTTAGCTGCTTTCATGAATTGCCTAATTTAATACTCATAGCAATCCTAGAAAATAGGTATTACTATAGTTAGTGCAGCTTAGTGCTTAAAAGCAAGGACTCTGGAACCAAACAGCCTCAATTCAAATCCTGGCTCCATCATGTGCTACCAGAGTAACACTGGGCAAGTTATTTAATCTCCCTTTGCAGCAATTTTCTTATCTGTAAAATAAATATTATGATAGTACAGTAGAATAGTAAACTTTGAATAAGTTAACATATATAAATGTAGTACAATATAAAGTTGAACAATGGATGTATATCATTATTTAATCTTCACAACCACCCATTTTGTAGAAGGAAACTGAGGCTCAAAAAGATTGAGTAACTTGCCCAAAGTCTCACAAGGAGGAATTAACAGAGTCAGACATGAGTCTGGGGTTGCTTGATTCTAAAGCCCAAAATTCTTGTTGAAATAATATGCCAAAGAGAAAAACCAGGCCCAGACCATTTAAACGGCAAATCCAACCAAACATTTAAGGAATAAATACCAATTCTGCAGAAACTCTACCAGAAAATAGAAGACAGAACATTTCCCAACTCATTTTATAAAGCCAACATTACTCTGATACCAAAGCCAAAGACAAGAAAACTAAACAATATCCCCCATGAAAATAATAAATAAAAATAATCAACAAAATAGAAGTAAATCAAATCCAAAAACGTATAAAAAGAATAATACATAAAGACCAAGTGGAGGTTATGCCAGAAACACAAGGCTGATTCAATATTTAAAAATCAATCAATATAGTTCACCAGATCAGCACATGAAAGAACGAAAATCATATGGTCATCTCAATAGTTTTTTCATATAGAAAGGATTTGACAAAATTCAACATCTATTTCTTTCAGCAAAGTAGAACTAGACGGGCATTTCCTTAGCCTGATAAAGAGCATCTACAAAAACCTACAGCCAGCTTTCTACTTAACGCTTAAAGATTGAATGTTTTTCCCTGAAGTTCAAAACAAGGCAAAGATGTCCACTTCTACTATTCCTATTCAAGATTAAACTAGAGGTCCAAGTAAGTACAATATTTACATACAGATTTTTACGTGATCATAATTTTTCATTTCTCTTGATAAATTCCTTGGAGTGGGAATACTAGATTATATGATAAGTGTATGTTTAATTTTATAAAAAATTGCCAAACCAAAATATTTTCCAGTGTTTTCTCACCAGAAATACATGAGAGTTCTAGTTGCTTCTGCATCTTCACCAGCATTTGGTGCTGTCGGTTTTGTTTTGGTTTTTTTTTAATTAGCCCTTCCAATAAGTATGTAGTGGTGGCTCAGCACAGCTTTAATTTGCATTTCCCTAAGGACTAATGGTGTTGAACATTTTTCGTGTACTTATTTTCCATCTGTCTGTCTTCTTTAATGAGGTGCCTTTTCAAAATTTGGCCCATTTTTTCATTGGGTTGTTTGTTTTCTTATTATCGAGTTTTAGATACAAATTCTTTGTCAGATAGATGAATTGCAAACATTTTCTCCCAGTCTGCGTCTTGTGTTTTCATTCTCTAATAGTGTCTTTCATAGAACACAAGTTTTAAACTTTGATGGAGTTCAGTTTATTAATTTTTTTCCTTTATAAATTATGGTTTTAGTGTTACAGCTAAGAAATACTTGCCTAAGTCATGTAAAATAGTCCAGGCTATTCTGCTGAAGAGGCCACATAGAGGAGAGCAGCCCTGGAGGATAAGAGGCCAAGCTGGAGACAAAGCCAGAACTAATCACAAGCCACATTGAGTGAGGCTTCTTGGAAGTGGACCCTCCAGCCCAAGTCAAGGTTCAGACGATGCAGCCTTAGCTGACAGCTGGACTGAAACCATGTGAGAGATCCTGAGCCAGAACCACCCAGCTAAGCTGCTCCTGGATTCCTAACCCTTGGAAACAGTGAGAAAATAAAAGTTTGTTGTTTTCAGCCACTAAGTTTCACAGTAATTTGTTACACAGCAACAGATAATTAATACAACCGCTACCACCCTAGTCCAAGCCACTGTGAACTCTCACCTAGGCTCCTGAACTATACCTCCTAACAGACTCCCTGTTTCCACTGCTCCCTCCAAAACATAATTCTCTATACCAGAGCCAAAACGATCTTTGAAAAACCTAGAGCAGATATCGCTACTTATAAGGTTAAAATTCTACAAAGACTTCTGATAAATACTAAGAACAAAGGCCAACCTTCTATCGGGCATATAAGACCATACATGATCTGGGTTTTCAGACAGGTCTTTCTTAACCATAGTAACAAAAATTTGCCCCCTTCTTCAACACTCTTCTATTACATTTACTTTATTCTTACTTTATTCTTTATTTATTTCATTATCTAAAATTACTTCTTTATTTTTATTTATTTAATATTCATTTATACGTTTAGGGTCTTTCACTCCTAACTAGTACACAAGATCTATGAGAGCAAGAACTATATATTGTTTATCACTGTAGACTGACAGAGATATCTTTTGATACATATACAGATACATATATACGTGTGTGTATATATATATATATATATCCTCTCAATCTAGTAGTACTACTGACAAATGGGAAATATTAAAGGGCTAAGTTATATGAAGTGCTGTTAAGAACTATTTACAAGCTAGTTGGCTTGCTATAACCTTTCTATTCCTCTATTGCATATTGAAGAAAATTAGCAGGAATATTTCAATAATTTTAGGGGCTCACTATAATTTTAGCACACACAAACCTAGACAACTTGCAATCTACTTTGACTCTTAGTTCTAATCTGTATAGAAATTATCTTGTTTTTATAAAAATGCCATTGATTTTGAAAGGAGTGATACAATGATTCTACTCACTCCAGTTAATGTAGATAAATGGCAGAAACTCGGACAGATGTCTGCAAAAACACAGATGGTGAGAAGCATTCTTAAAGAGAGCAAAAGCTAATATTGTTTGGCCATTTGGAAGATTTTGGTAGTAGCAGGAATGTTTCTATTACTCTTTCCTCATTTGCGATCATATTTGGAG
Source organism: Ceratotherium simum simum (assembly GCF_057802395.1). Lineage (NCBI taxonomy): Eukaryota > Metazoa > Chordata > Mammalia > Perissodactyla > Rhinocerotidae > Ceratotherium > Ceratotherium simum. The sequence continues at coordinate 32,017,599 of NC_141904.1, forward strand.
TAGAAGAAAAGGTTTTATTTCAGGAACTGTTGTCATAAAAGCATTCATGTGCTATAATAGAAAGTTTAAAATGCCAACAGAAAACATTTTACATATAGCATATTATGCAAAAAAAATTAGGGCATAAAAAGACTCTCCTTTGACAGAGCAAATGCAACAGGAAATGTTAAAGACTGTAGCATGTTAACACTACAGCCTGCAGCTGTCAATCTTCAGATGGAAAAGGTGTGTGGTCTCCGATTGAGTCTCTAGATTTTTGCTCAGTCATTTACTGTCTGGACACCTCACTGGACTATCATTGGACACCTCATTCAGCTACTCTGTTTTCTCAAAAAGGCCTATAAAACTTACCTTTTGCAAGGGTTGCTCCAACAATGTGACAATAGATGAGAAGCATTTTGAAATAGTGCATAGATGTATGGTATTCCCACCCCTCTCCACAGGGAGCTCTCACCCATCACATGCATGTCAAGAACTCCCAAATTCACAGCCAAGCCAGAAAGCCCCGGCCTTTGTCTGGGGCTTCATCCACAGCCTTGTGAAGCACCTGTCTCTTCACACCCCAGACTAGGCTCATCATTCACAGTTATCTGGGACATCTCAAACACCAGATGCTTCTCTTCCTCTCCATTTTCTGAGCTTGAACTCTCCGCCTCTTCTCTCTTGCTCCTATATTCACCCATTCACCAGCTTTTGTATCAGAATCTTTCTTTTCATTCTGTGATCATAGTTTACAAGTGCCAGGAGCCCAGGCACTCCCTCCTCCTGCAACAACCTAGGTGCACCTCATCAGAAGGCTTTTCCTTCTAATCCATTCTACAGGGTATTTAACAATGGAACAATCTACCAACCCCTATCTTCATCACAGCAGGCCCCCATATAAGTACCAGAAGGTCTCCTGATCGCTATTCTTTATAAAGTTTCTAGCTGCCCTATCTGGCCTTCAAGACTCTGTTTACTCATTGATTCCCTCATTTGTCCACCAAATATACACTAAGCATCTATGTTCCAGGTACCGGGCTAGGTGCTAAAGATAAGATGGTAACCAGATCAGAAACTATCCACACTGACTTGCCCTTAGGGACCGGTAGTAGAGATACACATTAAACAAAGGATCACACACATAAATGATAAGATCATTTACAGTTGTGATAAGATCATTAAAGAACAGGTAGATATATGATGTTATGAAAGGGGTAGATATATGATGTTATGAAAGGGTAACGTAGGGGACATCGCTGATCAGGAACAGCTTCTGTGATAAAATGATGATTGAGTGAATATATGAAGGAGGACAGAAGTTAACTAGCTAAGGAGAAAAAGTGGAGAAGAAACATCCAGGCAGAGGAACTGCATGTGCAAAGGTCCTGTGATCAAGGGAGCATGGTCCATGGATGAACTGAGAAAAGGACTGGCTGGAGGGTAGAGAATCGGGGGTATAGCCAGATGATGCAGGACTCTGCAGGCCATATTCAGATGACTGACCTCTCTCATTATTGGCCAACTTAAAATGTCCACTCCAACAAAGCTATTGGCCTCATCCTTGCAGAGCACTTGATTATGAGCACCTTGGCGCCCTCAAACACGCCTTTTTCTTTACCTGAAAATGGCTTCCCTAAAGGAATACTATAATGAGAAATGGTTAAGAGACGAACCCTAGAGGCAGACGTGGTTTATTTCTGGTACCGCCAAGCTATTAGTCAGGTGATTTAAGCAAATTTCCTAACCTCTCAAAGCCTTTTCATTATCTGTAAAGACGGGAATGTGCCTCAGATGCTGGATGAGATAATGGATATATAACTTGTATCCCATGGTAAATGCTCAAGAGATGTAGCTATGGGCAGTTGTTCCTTTCTTTCAAAGCATAGCTAAAATTTTTGAATCTTAAGAATGTCTTCCCAAAATAAAGTAAAAACAAGGAATGACTCTGACAATTTCAGCAAAAGATCAGTTGAAATTCCTAAAGCGCTAGGCTATGAAGAGGAGTCTGCTTGAGCACAACTGTGTAACAGGCCAGAGGAAGATATCCATCTTGCAACCCCATCTTGTCTACCGCTCTGCTCTTTCTTTCTGCCTCAGCAAATGGACTGGCCAGCCTCCAACTTCCAAAGCAACAGGATTATCAATAACATTCTCTCAGCGCAGGGCTCCATGGGGATGAGAAAGGGTTTCCCAGAAATATGCTCAGAGAGTTTTCCTTCAACAAACCCCTATCTCATTGGCACTTCCTCCTCTGAAGGCCATTCAGATTTCTAATCCCTGCCCCCAAAACTTCCTCCTGACCTTCCTCCAAATGAAGTTCAGCTGTTATTAACAATATTATTTCTACTTCTACAAGTGGAATGCTAATCAAGTCTAAAATGGAATTTCCTCAACAGGGGAAGGAGGCAGGAATTTAATGCTGCTGTACCAGGGAGCTCGTCCACCATTCCACCCCCCACTCTTCTAAAGCCACCTTCCCCAGTGCAGACCCTATCCTGGATGAGGCAGAGTGACGATATTTCTTTTTCTCAACAGCATCATTATTTTGTTGATTTTTATTGATGGAGTTATTATGACTAGGAGTTTCAAGATGAAAAATTCAACACCTGACACAAGAGTGCTTTCTGAATCCTAGGTAACTCCATATCTATGGTACACAAACATCGTTTCACTCTAGGTGGTCTATCAGTAGACTGGATTCTTGGGGAAACTAATGTCCTTACTAAATGTTAGCTCTTCTAAAATCATTTTTCAATGTGGAGTTTGTTTCTGGTTACTACTACTTAGAATAGTGAAACTGTGTTTTACACTCATAGTTGCAATATTCAGTAGGAGTGATAAGGGTCAGATTCTTATAAAAACAGGAAGGGACTCTCTTGCTCTAGTTCTCTCTCTCTCTCTCTCTCTCTCTCTCTCTCACACACACACACACACACACACACGCATACACACACACACATACTGTTTGTGGCATGATTCTAGAGTCCAAAAGGCTCCAATGTTTCAGTCCACTTAGGAGGCTGGGCAGACTGATCAGACCATTAGATGTGTAGTATAGTGCACTGTTGAATTAGTTTCTGTAAAAATAGGCACTCCCACCTACTCACCCTGCTGCTTAGAGAACACACTTTGGGAAAACTCACATAATGAAAACAACATGTCCAGAACATATCAGATTCTACCCCCTACATCAAAAATTTCTCAGAGGACTAAATCATATCCCAATATGCCCATATGAAAACACACGCTAAAATAAACTCTATTATGGTTATAAACCCAGTACTGAGAAGTTTTTACTTCCAATTTTTTCTAAGGTGGTAAAGATTTGGTGCCTCCACATTCTCTCACCCAGTCCACCATCTCACCAGGAAAGCATAACAACTGTCTGGGACAGGGTTAAGAACCTACCCTGCTCTGACTTTCTTGGGACTGCCATTCTCATCCTTTCCTCGAAGCCAACTGCTATTCAAATCTCAGAATTGCAGAATGACCCACTGATGGTGTGAAAATCTTAACAATTTTTTCATAAATTGGATTTGACTGAATTTGCTTCAATATTTCTTCATTCTACATGACCTAATGGCAACATAAAGAAACTGTGATGGACTTGACAGAAATGTTCTTGCTTTCTTAGTAACATAAAGGCAATATGTTGACTGAAAGAAATTCCAGGAATTCCATGGCTACCCTTCCCACAACAGATGCTATGAGGCTATGCAACACAAGTGACTCAATCTTCTGTGGTCTTTTAGAAGCACTAAAAGTTCTGTGTCAGCTCAAACTCAGATAGACACTATTTTTGGTTAATGGGAAGTAAACCACAGCACAAGTTCAAAGCAAGATAGGTCAAGAGACCTATAAAAGCCACAAATAGAGCCATTATATATATATTATGTATAATACTGGCCAGGGGATTTTATAAGTATATGAGATAATATGCACATAAGACTTTGAGTTCCCTATAACAAGTGCGATACTAATTCATTTTTCCTGTAATGACATAGATTTCTCAGCAGCAGTTGAGCCAACCAATAACAATTAAAATCCTCTAATCCTCTAGAAACAATTAAAATGCCAAGGATCCTGGCAATATAAGACAGGTCTAATTTAATTTCTCAAGCTTTGTTGGCATTCAAGAAAGTAAAATCTTTCCTTTCACACCCTTGGGTTACACTGTTTGCTGAGATGACAGTGGGAGCTGCTTGTACCTTTCTCTCTTTATGCCCCTGAGTCCCACCTTAATCCTCAACTCCTCTTGCTTAAACACTTCCCATGCCATCTTGGCTGTCACATCGAAATCTCAAACCCAGGAAATCCCCTGATCGTTACTGCCTATTTGTACCTGGCTTCTGAATATTTCCACCCGGATGTGTTTTAATTCATTAGTTCATCCATTCATTCACTCTTTCATCCATTTATTCAATAAACATTTATGAAGTGCTTTGAGGAACAGAGTCAAGAAAATTGGTTTCCCTTACCTCAAGGAGAAGATGGCAATAAGCCAATGTGCTATGAGAGAGGCAAGCCCAGTGGACTAAGAGAGCCTAGAAGCAGAACGTATCAGATGTGGACGTCAAAGACGCCACCTGGAGGAATGGCATTTGAATTGAGTAGCAGAAGGGCATTCCAGGCAGAGAGAACAACATGTTGGAAGTCACAGAGGCATATAACCACAGCCTGGTCTGTTCAGGAAAGAGCATTCTGTCCCATGAGGCCAGGGCAAAGGGCAAGGGTGAGATCATCAAGAAAGGGTCTTGGGTGCTCTATAAAGAATCTAAACTTTATCTTAAATGTCATAGGGAGCTACTTTTGAAAAATTTTAACCAGGAAAAGGATGTAATCCGATTTCTACCTCAGTATGTCCAAAACTTTACACCTTAAATCTCCTTACCCAATCCTCTGCCAACTGTGTCACCATCTTCACAAACTCAGACTCTTTCTCAGCTGTTCTCATATCTCATTAACTGGCCACCAAATCTTTTTCATTCTGGGTCTCAAATAACTGCTGAATCTAGTCCCTCCACCTTATCCTCTTCTCTCACTGCCACAGGTAAAACCCACATCATGTCTTTCCTGGACAATTGCGAGAGTCTTGGTGGCAAATACTGTGAGCTAGCTCTCCAAAAAGCCATTGGCCATGCCCATCTCCCTTTTTCATCTCCAACTCCAACAACTTAATTGTTATTGGTTGGCTCAACTGCTGCTGAGAGGCAGTCTCCCTACAGCTAGGGGTGGTCACATGACTTGGTTTTGGCCAACATAGTGTAAGAAGTCTAACGAGGACCTTCTGCGAAAGATTTTCTTTAACGATAAAAGGAGATAGCCATTCAAAGAACAGAATCTTTTTTACCCTAGCTGCCACTCTGTTTCCTGTCTTTGAATTTGGTACTGATAGCTGGAGCTCTGGCCAATCTGTTGAGGATAATGGAGAGAAATGACAGAAAAGCCTAGATCTGGCTGACCTCCTTGAACTGCTGAACCTGCCCTGGAACTGCCCACCTCCAGACCCCTTGTTATGAGATAACTACATGTCCTTATGGCATAAGCCATTGTTAGTCTGGCTTTTTGCACCCAAACATATCCTAACTGATACATCTTCTAAACTGAGTATCTGTCTCCAGTCTTTCCCCACAGTGCCCCCTCACGTGCCATTACAATTATCCTCTACATCCCAAATCTGATCACATAATTTCCAATCTGAAAATCTCTGAAGATAAGTCTCTGACCAAAGGCCAATGTCCAAGCTCCTCAGCCACCAAAGTCTCTATTGTCTTGACATGCTGAACAACTTGCTAATCCCCAGGTACACTGCACGGCCTCAGGTCTCTAATCCTTTGCCTTTGCTGTACTCCCTGCCTGGAATGCTTTTACCCCTCCTGCTTAACTCCTCACCTGAAGGCCCCACAGGCAGAGTTAGTCACATTTTCTCCTGTGATTGACAGTTGTGGTCGATTGTATAACTGTTCACCTATATTCTCTCGGGAGGAGGAACACATCCTTGCTCTCTTAAACCTGATTTGCTTTGACCAACAAAATCTGAGCAGAAGTAATATGTGACACTTTGGGGCAGAAGTTTTAAGAGCCGAGCTGTGGTTTGCCATGCTCTCTCTTTCCTGCCTCTGTGACGTGGAGGCAGGTAGGGAGGAGCTTCAGCCAGCCTGGGCCTCTGAGCACAGCTCCCATCTGACCTATAATGCATGCATGGCATGAGCAAGAGAGAAACCTGGCTGCTTTAAGGCAGGGTGGACAAACTTTTTCTGTGAAGGGCCCGACAGTAAATATTTAATGCTTTGTGGGCCACATACAGTCTTTGTCACACATTCTTCTCCCTTTTTTTAACAACCATTTAAAAATATAAAACCATTCTCAGCTCACAGGACATACAAAAACAGGCCACAGCTGGATTTGTCCCACAGCCTGTGGTTTGCCACTGTTTTAAGCTGTTGAGACTTTCATGTTACTTGTTACCGCAGCATAACGTGGCCTATCATAACTAATACAATAGCACCTGGCATAGACAACATTCTAGCCTTTATAACCCTGTAATACAACTATAAGCTCCACAAAGATGTGACGATGTCAGTTGCGCTTGTCTTGTTCACTGCAGGCTGTGGCAGCTGAGGAAATAATTGCTGAGTGAAGAACTGAGGGAAAGTCTTCCCCGTGAGATCATGAGCTCAGGGGACAGAGACCATGGCTTTCATCCTATATCCACCCCCCACCTGCCTGGCATACGAGGGCATTTGATGAGCATTCGAGCCTTTGATAAATGTCCCACCCAATCAAGTATGTCCTCATTGCTATTACCAGTAGCGACAGCCAAATATCATTTGAGAAACATCTAGAAACATGCACAGCCTGTTTAGTTGCAGGATGAATCTGTGACCTCTTGAGTCATGCCATCTGAAATCTATTACCTATAGTTGAATGAGTTTTTGTTTTTTCCTTTTTCTTTCTTTTTTATTTGGGAGCAGAGGAGGAAAAGGGGCTTGTAGGGTTTACAGTAAAATGTGAGTATTTGAAAAGGCCACGAAATGTGAAATGGTGGGTTCAAGGTCAAGTTCATTTTCAGCAGATCCCCTCCTTCAGAGTCATTCTGTAACGAGACGGCTCTGTGAGGACCTTACTCGGCAGTGGCACATTTAGGGCTGACTCTGACTGTACTTTGCCCAGTGTGCCACTGAGTTGGGGTCTGTCCCTTTGTGTGGCCTCCAAGGCTGCAAATAAATGCAGGAGCAAGACCTGGACATGTTTCCTGGCACAAGTCATTAAAAGATACAGTCTTTTAAATGGAAATAAATTGAGACATTAAAATTAGATACCATTTGTAAAACTATGCATACCTAAATATGTTAGTACTCCCTACTCTGCTGCCTCATGAAGCCAAACTCCAGCCAGCATGCTTACTATAAATAATTGCAAACCAACCTCAATCTTAAAACATCTAGTTCACCTACACAGAGAAAAATGAGACGAGGGAAATTTTAGCTTTTCTAAGGCTTTTTTATCTGGTCACATGTTCAATACATTTTGTCTCATGCATCTTAAACATCATTTGGCAATTCTGTGCTTCTTTTCTGAGAGTAAATAAACCTTCTAGAATAAGAAAAGAGAAAAATAAAATATGACAAGACTGCCCCTTTGTGGTGACATGCTTTCACATACATGACATGCTATATTTTTATAGGCTTTATGAATTGCCGCCGTACTTCAACCTCCCGAAATATGGGAATCCTATATATTTAGTTTCAAATTAATGCCATAAGATTTTAATTTAAGCATAACCCCTATTAAAAATAAGAGTCTCTAATGTCCATATTTATATTAATAGTGATAGACACTAGAAAACATATTTCATTACTACAGTATTTAAAATATTTTAAAAATAAAGAATAATATTAAATCTCTGTGGATTATCTTTGTAGTCATAAAACAACTTTATACTCATTGAAAATAGTGATAGCACATCAACACCTTGTCCGTACAATTGCTTTAGTGGAGAGAAACTGGACTAAAATAAATTCTGTTCTGAGATCACTGCTTCTTTATTTGAAACTAAAAAAATACTGCCTCACTTAAAGCTAAAAAGTCTTGAAAGTTGAAAATAATTTTTAAAATTAATAGTTCCTAAGTATAAGTCTAATAAAGATTAATAAGAATAAGGTTGGGCAGAATGGCAATGAGGAGCAGAACAGAGAAAAAAAGAAAAGTTTGCTTAATCTTATGAAACAAAGTAACTTTTTATACAGAGTTCTTTACAGTTTGAATGCAAGCAAAAAATATATTTTTATTAAAGTTAGAGAGTAAACATGAAAGTTGGATATTTTGTTAAGTCTAACGTGTAGACTTAATAATGTAACTAGCCTGCCCATTTGGGGTTAAAAGATGAATTGACCATATGTTTTTATCTCCTCTAGCACTCAAAACTTTGCTAAAATGAAGGGCAAGGAATTTTCTTTGAAAAGTTACTCACCCACAGGGACAATGAGAATGGGCTTGGTGACAAAAGAGGATGAGATATTCCAATGAATTTTTGGAAGATGGAAAGTAGACAGAGGATGGTACAGAGCAAAGGTCCAACCCATATGTCTGAGAACAGGAAGGCCAGAAGGGAGCCCATTCACCCTGCAGAGCCCAGGGTGCAGCTCAAGGGAGAAGTGCAGTAAAATGCTCACAACATAGAATTGAGATCCAGTCCCCAGTCCTTTCCCAAACCCACACATGGCACTATCAGAAATTGAGTTCCCTTGGCCACTAGTAGAAAAACAGAGATTATTTTCCAAAGACACTCAACCAGAAAAAAAAACAAGCAGAGTGAGTCTGAACTCATGGGATTTTGGTGAAAACCTATCAACTGAACATGGCTCCCTGAGTCCCCTTCATCCACGCTACTCCCAGAATGATAGCAGACAGATGGACATTGCCTCAGGCAAGACATTGGAGGTGCACTTTCCAGAAAAAGTTTAAGTAATGACTTTGGGGGTTTCCTAAGGAAAAGTTCCATTGTGCTCTAACAAAGTCCACTAGATGACAGCCTTAACTGGAACTCACAGAGCTTCCAACAGTCTTTTTAGCATCTTTCTCATAAGCATTGAGGGCTAGTCCAGCATCAACAGACATTTGAGGAAAGTCACCAACAGGAAATAGAGATCAAACTAAACAGAAAAAAAAAAAAAAGATAGGCCCAGAAGATATAGAAACAATGCCAAGTGCTGAAGAAAAAAAAAGTCTACGTTATCCTGAGAGAGAATAAAAGCAGAATTCCATGGAAATGGAATAAAGAACAAGACAAAATTTGGGGGAATTAAAAATAATATAATCAAATTTAAATATTCAATAGAAGGACTAGAAAATAAAGTTGCAGAAATAACTCTAAAGTAGAACAAAGAGACAAAAAGCTGAAAACTAAGAAGAATTATTTTAAAAATTAGGAGATTATTTAGTATATAAAACATCTAAGATTAATAGGAATTCTAGAAGAGGAAACAGAGAAAGCAGAGGGAAGAAAAGCAGTGAAGAAGTAATGGAGGAAAATTTCCTAGAACTGATGTTTAACTATCCAGATTTAAGAGCACACCTAGTTCCAGACACAGTGAATGAAAAAATACCTACCCAAAACAGTGAATAAGAGAACATCATAAAAGTTTCCAGAGAGATAAAACAGCTCACATACTAAGCAATCAGAATAGCATTGGATTTTCTAAGAGCAAAAAATGGATACTAGAAGACTGAAGTAATGCCTTCAAAATTTGAAAAAATAATGACTTTCCTTTGAGACTACTACTCCCAGCCAAACTACCAATCTAAATAAGAGAATCTTAATATAAAAATATTTTGTGACATGCAAGCTTCTAAAAATTATAACCTCCAAAGTACTCTTTTTAAGGAAAGTACTAGAAGATATACTTCAGTAAAACAGGGAAGTTACAAAAGAAAGAGAAAGACACAGGATATGAGAAACAGAGATTCTGATCAGAAAAGGAGCAAATGAAAGTTCCAGGACTATGGCCATGCAGCAGACCTAAAGTCAAATCTAGTCTACATTACAGCAAGCAGCTATAGGAATTGGGTGTCCAGGAAAACAACATTGAGAGTAATTGTCATGTTTGACCACATGGAAATAGTATAAAGAGGGCTTTTATAATCCTTTGGAGGATTTGAGAAGAAGAAATAATAGGTAAATAGGAAACTAAGAAAACAAACAAAAAAAAAAGGCAATTATTAACTCCAAGAAAAACAAAAAAGTCTATGAGAAAGGAAAGGTAATCAACAGTGAACAATAATTACACAGTAGTAATAATGTAAGCATTAAATGTTGATTTAACCTCAAATTGTGCTATAACTCTATTGTAGGATGGTAGATGGGGAAGAAGAGGAAATAAGATACCTAAATCCTCACCTATCACAATATAAAATCAAATACCAGAAAAAGAAGCTAAAAAGAATTAAAAGTGGTTGTTTTAGGGAAACAGAATTAGGGGTTGCAAAGACGTAAGTTATTCTTTACAAGCTTTTTAGCACTATTTTATTTTGTAAACTATTTTGACGTGTGGTAAGAAATTGATTAAATAAATATAAAAATTAATTAAAGGGGCTGGCCCCTTGGCGTAGCGGTTAAGTGTGAGCGCTCAGCTGCTGGCGACCCGGGTTCAGATCCCAGGCGTGCACCGATGCACCGCATGTCAGGCATCCCATATAAAGTGGAGGAAGATAGGCACAGATGTTAGCCCAGGGCCAGTCTTCCTCAGCAAAAAGAGGAGGATTGGCATGGTTGTTAGCTGAGGGCTGATCTTTCTCACCAAAAAAAAAAAAAAAAAATTAATTAAAATAAGTTTAGAAGGAAAAGAAATCAGGCTACAATAAAAGATTAACCTCAATGTCTTTAAATATAACCAAAGGAAATGATTGCAGCTAATCTTAGTAAGAAAACGAAATGTGAGGTTGGCTGTTACTTGTAAAATATGGTCTAAACAGCCATCTAAGAAGGATTAAATAGATTTGTTCTGTGTTGGTATATGATCTGTTTAATAGTATTTAATAATATATATGTGTGTGTGTGTGTATATATATATATACATAAACGTACTATTTGCTATGAAATTCAAATACACAATTTATAATAACCTTTATTAACTTATAAATTGAAATATCTACATGTATATAAATAGTCACACCAGCCACATTTCAAGTACTCAATAGCCACATGTGACTAGCGGCTACCATATTGGACAGTGGAGATAGAGAACATTCCCATCAGTGCATAAAGTTCTAGAATAATATTCAGAAGTTCTTAAGTTAAAAATTTTAAGATTTTTATACTTACTAACTGTTACTTTGTCCTTATCCCCCAACATAATGTTGTTCGGTGTCAGATCTCTATGGACAATTCTCTTCTCCTTATGTAAGTACCGAAGAGCTAAGCAGAGCTGAAACAGCAAATAAACAAATTTTGTTTTCCCCAATATACATACTATCACTGATGACTACTACACGCATCTCTTAGAAATCAGCTTGGAACTTTACTATTTTACAGAAAAACTTAATAAAAATAAAATTGTACCTGTATAAATATTTTCCATAGTCTTTCTTCACTAAAATGATGCTGTTTTTCCTTTAAAGAACTGAAATGCTCTCCAAGAGGGGCGCCTTCTATAAGTTCCATAACTATATACAATCTATCATCTATATAAAAAATAAGGAAAAGATAATAGAAATTTAAGTTCAATATAGACATTTTGAAAAAACTTATGAATTAGAATCCGAGCTTCCCAATGAATGTGTAGGGCACGGTACTAAAGAGTTAGTGATGTGCTGAGATATAGATCCACTCAGCCCTGGAGGGGGTAGGGGTCAGGGGGTCTTGGGGCAACTAGAGCAACAATCTCTTCCAGTTACAGGCTACCTCCTAGCGTAAGTTTATACCGGCAAATAGCATTTTCTAGGTATGCCAGATTGTGGAATGGTTGGGAGGAGCCAAAGAGAACAAGCAAATGATCTCAAGTCATGGAGGACTCCCTGAAGAACATGTAAACCCACCTTTCTTCTCAATAGTCTAAAATTTTTAATTTAGACTTTAAATCAAGTCAGACATTCAAAAAATTGCATTTTAAACTGCATTGTTTTGTAGGTTCATAGATTTACCTTAAAGAATTGTACAATGGAATCATGCCAAGGTCTTGCAATGACACAATTGAAAACACCACTCATGATAGAAATTTCTGTGATGCCCCTGAAGGGCAGAGAAAGCTGGACTTCTCCCAGTTTTATCCTATGGATACTGGGGATCTCATAACTGATTCTGTTCGTCTCTTTGCTTTGGATGTCAAGAAACAAAGAAGTAAATTCTACTTCTCCCCCAAAACCAATATAAAACTATTAACATCACTATGTGATATCTATCTTTTGTGATGTTTTGGATGTATATAAAATATGTATGTACACAATATATACAAAAATGAAATTACACTATACATGCTCTGAAAGTTATACTTTTTTCATTGAACAGCCTTATATGTCAGTACACACAGATCCAAACTATTCTTCTGTTAGTTGCATAGTATTCCACAATACAGATGGGTCACAATTTATTTAATCATTCTCCTAAAGATAGACATTTATATTGTTTCCAATTTTTCATAATCATAAGAAATACCTGTTGTATGTACTAATCTTTGTGTGTGTGTGTGTGTGAGGAAGATCAGCCCTGAGCTAACATCCATGCCAATCCTTCTCTTTTCGTTGAGGAAGACCGGCTCTGAGCTAACATCCACTGCCAATCCTCCTCCTTTTTTTCCCCAAAGCCCCAGTAGATAGTTGTAAGTCACAGTTGCACATCCTTCTAGTTGCGGTATGTGGGACACGGCCTCAGCACGGCCAGACAAGCGGTGCGGTGCGTGGGTGCGCGCCCGGTCCGAACCCCGGGCCACCAGCAGCAGAGTGCGCGCACTTAACCGCTAAGCCACGGGGCCGACCCCTGTATGTACTAATCTCACCTGTAGCTTTATTTTTACTCTCCTCTCACCTTTTATTCCCTTTTATCACAATTTCCTAATCTGTTTTATTATACTTTATGTATTTTTAAGCCACTTCCAATTCTTTTTGGAAGATGTCAGGTTGTAAGTTTTATTTATTTTGTTTCTAAATTAAGACAAGTTGTATCACTTCAGTACAAGTCAGAAGCCAATCTTGATCTCTGATGGGATGTGCACTACATTACGGGAAATTATTCTATTATCAAGAATAAATGGCCAAGGGGGCAGGATTTACTGGAGAGTTTCGGCGCTGAGCTCCTCTGAGTCATCTAGAGGAAGGTAGATGGGTAAAATCCTCACAGGCCCAACTACACAAAAGGTTTGCATAAAAATACACTGACAGAGGCAGTGAGGAAGCTCCGACCGTTTCCTTGTATTTCTTAAATCTTCCTTCAAATGGAGATTTATTTATTTTGAAAGTTCATACGTGGTGTACGTCATTAGAGTTTATCCATACTTATATTATTTCAGTCAAAGGTCCCATATTGTTTTAAACAAATGACTAAGTTTGGCTTCCCTTCAACATTTTGATTCGGTATTCCATCATTCTTTCAGAGCCTGCCTGCCTGCAGAATCGGTCGGGGCTCCATCGCCACCTTGTGGCAATTACCTGAACTTCAAGTAAAAGAAATCTCAAAGACCTATAGCCAACTCCCAATTTATTTGGGGGGTACAAAACCTCATCTGATTCAAAAAACAACTTTTCATTTATTTCTTAAAGAAGCCACTACCTTTTAGTTTTCTTCTCTCCTGATCCTACTAAGTGCTTTTTTGTGTATGAAAATAGCTATAAATAACTATTTTGGTTCCTTCATTCAGTGTCTTTCATGTGAGAGCTTAAGTATTTTATAACCATCTTTAGGTCATGGATCGTATCACTGTGTCACTGATCAAGAAAGAAAGTGATGCACAAGATCGTCCACTGTCATATAAATAACAAAAAAATAAAGAAAATAGTTGATTAAGCTTATTTTTTGGCATTGTAATGTCAAAATATGTAACAAAGATACTTTTCCTTAATTAGAAATATGAAAACTCATACTTACTTTCCAGAAATGTTTTGTAATAGCGTACAACATTGGGATGATAAAGCTATAAGAAAATAGATAACAAACATCACACTACTTCAAAATACAAACTTGTTTTCACAGACAATTTACTTGGACTTTACATTTGAAAACAACAAAGAAATTACTGTATTTATATTTATTTATAAAACTAAGCATTTTAAGATACCATATAATTGAGATTTTCTTCATGATTCCTTTTATTTGCTACTTACAAAACTAATCTGAAAATAGCCATCTCCCACACAACCTTATCAAATAGAACTAGAAACTGAGTGTGCTTTATCACCTAATTTAACTCAGAGAATTGTGGAACTAGAATGAATCTTGAGAATTCATTTACCACTCCCACCCCAACCTCACACCCAGATTGCAGAGAGGAGAAAATTGAAATGAAGCAATTTATACATCATTGCTCCACTTAAATGTTTACATGCACTGATTGTGTCTTTTTACTCTACTGGTGTCTTTCTGTGCTCTCCAAAATGACTAGTATGAGACTGAAATAACCTAAGAGTTATTAAGTCCATTTAAATTATAATAATAGTTAACAAGAAGTCCCTCCTTGACCAAACTTTATTCAGGATTCTCTGAGCCCTCTTCTTGACTAGGCCTTATCCTTGGTCTATCTAGTTTTAGCAAGAATCCAGTTTAGCAAGAATCTCCCCACGCTTGATATCAAATCAAGTTCCTCATCCCCCCTTCCTTGTTATCTAATCAAGTTTTTCTTCCCCCAACCTTGATACCTAACCAAGTTCCTCTTAGTAATTTTCCATCCACTGACCCCCTCACCCTGACTTTTAGTTGTAAATCCCCAGCTATCCCTGTTGTACTCAGAATTCAGTTCAGTCTCTCTCCCCTTTTGCAATAGTTTGACCTCTATTGCAGTAGTCTTGAATAAAGTCTTCCTTGACATTTAAAAGCTCTTATCACAAGAAATTAAAAAATTTGTTACGATTTGTGGTGCTAGATGTTAACGAGACACTGTGGTGATCATTTTGCAATATATACAAATATTGAATCATTATGTTGTACATCTGAAACTAATGTCATGTTATATGTCAATTATATCTCAATTGAAAAAATGCCCAGTACAATTTCTCTTTGACATAACTTTACCTTAAGATGTAACATGGAAATTCTTTTTTTTTTTTAAAGAGTCATTTTCTATAAGAATATTCTACAAGAATAAAATTTTTGTACTAGTTTATTTATAATTTGAGTTCCTAGGTAAATTGAAATACGTTTTATCTAAGAATAGTCGCCATTACATCTATAAATGGATTGCGTCTCTTTTTCGTCCTTCTTCTTGCCTTTTTGAAGGACAGTCTGCTAGCTGTCCACAAAAAACCTGCTCTCCCACTCCTCCACTACAATAGAATTGTAGCAGCACATGGCTTCCCAGGCAGGGATTACATCTCTCAGCCTCTCCTGTAGCCAGGAGAGGGCCTGCCACTCAGTTCTCACCAGTGGAGTGTGAGGGGAGATATGTGCTCCTGGTTCTGAGCCTAAACATTGGGAGTGCCCCCCTGCTACGCTCTGCCTCTTCCCACCTTGGATATGAATGTGCCTATGGCAGTTCCAACCGCACAGATGAAGACAGTGCCCTAGAAGGTAGCAGAGCAACAAGAGAGAAAGAACTGGCACCTCTAAATGCATGGAGCAGAGAACACTACTAACCTGGGCCGCTCATTCTGGGATTGTTACATGAAAGATAAATAGCCCACTGTATTGTGAGACTCTTTAAGTCCCTGTATTTGGGAGCCTCTTTGTTACTGTAGCTTACTCTTAATCTTAACAAATACCCTCTCCCATTCTACATTCATACACAATCCCATTTCTGCTAATTCTGGCTGCCATTACCTCCTCCTTTTATGCCTCAATGTTATTATCCTTTCCATTGGTTCATTCCTCTGGTGAGAGTGCAGTTGTACAACTTTGAGTTATCTCAAAGTCCAAGCAATGCCTATTATATGGCCCCATCCCAATACTTTCTTTTCTTAGGAAATGTCAAAACAAATAGTCTACCTTATCAACCAGCAAGTAGCCAGCAGATTTTAAACAAGATGGGACCAGATAAGCAAGCTGAACCATATTTTAGACCTAGCTCACTGGCCAGGACTATATCCAGATTTCAGTTCAAATGAAAATACTGGAGCAGCTCATAGCAAAAGCTATGTTCCAGCCTTGTGCTATGATGAAACAGCACACCGCCGAAGGCTAGAGTATCCCAAACATAAGCAAACACTGACTTTTAAAAATCTAATCTATTAGTGTATAAAAGTCAACTATAAAATAAACTATTAATGATAATATTGACTATAATTTATAAATGGGGAGTAGAACTGTAGACTTCAGTGACTGAGCATCGTCATATTTATGGTGTTCTTTATGACTCGGCACCAATGCCATGCAAATTTCAGCAGTGGAGAACAAAATGCAGTGGAGTTGATAGCTCTCCACAGGAGTTACAAATGCACAGTCTGCGTAATGAATGTCCAAATAAGAAAAGCTGAGAAAGAAACCAATGTCTTCTTGGATCACAAAAAGAAATCCCATTTCTCTTCTGACATGTTTATTCTTTCTTCCCAAACAAACCTTCATAATGATAGTTAATTGAGTTGTTACATTATGTCAGAATATTCTGCTCATGCCAATAAATAACAACCCAACTAGAAAAGCCACATTTTAGATTTAATAAGCCATATTTGAGGAATGGTAACAGCTTGGTTTCGCTTGACAAAAGTCAAGGAACTCTTAGTCATATTTTTACGCATGTAACTAAATAATCAAATATTCTACAATATAATGAGAAGGAAATGGATATGCTTACAATGAAAAGAGAAGGATTTCTCATACATGATACACTCTGTGCCATAAACTCCATTGTTCTGCATCCCTTGCCCCGATATAAACTCCAGAAAGTGTTTCTGTGGTTCAATGTCAAGCCTCAGGAAAAAAGTTGGCTAAAATATCACCACCTCAATGTCAATTATTTTTATCTTTTATTTTTTGGTAAGGAAGATTAGCCTGAGCTAACATCTGTTGCCAATCCTCCTCTTTTTGTGCTGAGGAAGATTGACTCTGGGCTAACATCTGTGCCCATCTTCCTCTACTTTATACATGGGCTGCCTGCCACAGCATGGCTTGATAAGCGGTGCATAGGTCCTCGCCCGGGATCCAAACCTGCGAACCCCTGGCCGCTGAAGCAGAGCGTGCAAACTTAACCACTACACCACTGGGCCAGCCCCTCAATGTCAATTATTTTAAGCAGAACCAGTTCTTAAACAAGACTAGCACAAGAATTCTACTTTCTTTTGATGACATTTATTTAAGGAAAACATGTTCATAAACAAGAAAAACATTTACCTGCTCTTTAATTATGGTTAATTCTGAAACAATATTCTTTACACTGCTGTCTCGATCTTTTTTATCCTTTCCAAATGCTGGGTTATGTAAATTGACTTCTTTCATTGCTAAAAGATTTTGACCACTACGTTTTCTAACCTAAAATAAGAAAGACCAAAAAAAAAAAAAAAAAAAAAACAAGAATGGGGTGGGGGTAGAAAGAGATAGATTAATGTCACATAATTAAACCAAGTCATGTAAATAAGTCACGGAACTTTTAAAATTCTACCTGTATTTACACTAAGCTCAGCTCAAAAAATTGGTATCTCCTGGGTCAGTCTGCACTATTCAGTAGGATTTTTCTGGGTAAATATAGAAATGCTGGTGTGAATTTAGAGAACATGTCATGCATTGGGACAAGCCATTTTGACTATTTTTTGTGAGAGATTAATGATGGCTTTTGTCTTCGAAGGTCAGTGACCAATTTCTAGAGCTGAGAGCAAAGGTAAGACAACATCAGTGCAGCTATCTGATGAATAAAAACAATCATTCTAATTTTTATATCTATTTTTCACTATTTTTCAATAATGAGGGCTCCAATTCAATTGTGTGTGGGTGTGCAAATGGGACATCTGGTCTGCTTGGGAATATAGAAACGTTGTTCCCCAGGGGCAAAGTCACCTTGTAAACACAGCCAAAAGCTCCACTTCCAAGGTGATCCAAAATCGCATAGTTGCCTATGTATTTTGAAGGAGCTTTATTCTGATTAACGCTTTCAATATTTTCAGCAATTTGTTTCAGTTCATCTTCCTAACCAAAAAATAAAAACAAAATAGGTCACTATGATAAATTCCATCCTGACCACATAGGAGCCTGGCAAAATATTTAAAACTCAAGACTTACCACTAATAAATTCAACTTTGATACCAATTCTTCATAAGCACTGATATCACGAACATAATGTCCTATATCAATGAAGATCTCAAACAAGTCGGTGGGGAAAAGTCTGCAGGGAGAAATACACACACACGTCACGTAGGACTTGGAAACTGTTGGTCATTCCTTCCCTTTTGGATCTAGCTCACTCATAGATTAATTATATTAAACAAACTTAAGTTCCTTAGGTTAAAACAAAGTGGGGGGGAAATAATACCAACTTATCTCACAAAAATAAACTATAGCTACAGTTCTTAAGGGATAAGGAAAAAACAAATGGGAAGTTCTAGAGATTTGCTGTACAACATCGTGCTTATAGTTAACAATATTGTGCTGTATACTTAAACAGATATCATGTTATGTGTTTTTTATCATGATAAAAAAGATATGATACAGATTATACAAAGACGTTATTTGTAAGATATTTGGGGGTACAGGTACTAAACATATTAGGAAGGAATGTTTATTGGGTATTTATTGAATGCTGAGCACTTTCATAAATGCTATGTGATTCAGTCCTCATATTAACCCTAGGAGTTAAATATTAACCTAATTTTTAAATGTATTATGAAAATAAAAATGCAGGTAAATGAAAAGAACGAAGAGATTTATGCATCATTTCCAAGTTACAGGCTTCAAGGGCTCATTAAAATCTTTAAGTTCACTAAAATGGATGATTTAGGGCCTTGAAATGAAAGGTTATAATGAGTAACTAATTTTACTTTCTTTTCTTCCCCTAAATTCAAGCAGCACATGGAAATACGGTAACAACATAAAATGCTCCATGCTTCTGAATAAAAGACATTATATTAACTCAACGTTTTATTTCTATTCTGCCTTATCAATAAAATTCAGGTAGGAATTTGGGCCTCTGATTTTGGCCAACCTGCCCAACCAAATGGCGTGCAGACCACACATGTAGGTAACTACTTTCTGCTTCTCAAGGTGGTGATTCTTCTGTCCTGCTCACCAGCACAGCCTCCTGACCCAGAACATCCAGCCTCCTCCCCTTCAAATGAGCTCCTACCCTATGGAGGCTATCCAGACAAAGAGTTTTTTTTCTATTGATTAAGAGGAAATGACTAGGGTGACTTTGGAATTTCTGAATGGGCAAAAACAAGCACGTATTTTGATGTCATCCATTTAAAATGCTCATGTCTAAAAAGAAGAGAGAAAAACTAAAAACCACAGGAGTTAGATGCGATTAAGGGTAATATTGATATAGTGACTCGTGCTTTCTCATCACCATTTTAATTGCCAGTGTCAAGACACCACTAGGGTAGCTAGTTTTATCTGTGGATTCTAAGAAATCTGAAGATACGTGTTTTGCATACTGATTCATTCTTCTCTTACTGTTTGCATCTAACTCAGGTAAGTGAAAACAGTTCAATCGAATGATCGCAGGTCACTTAAATTTCTGCAAGCTCATACCTTTTAAAGAGTGGTCTGTTTCTTTCCATACTGAAGAGAAACCTCAAGGCTCTGAAGGCATAACACTGGAAAATAAAAGGATATGTGATTCTCAAATGGCAGCTCAACAAATTAAAACATTTTCAGGATAGAATCGTCATGAAGTAAACGTTAAAGTGGGAATCAAAGTTTATGAGTGAAAACAAAAAACACCACCACCCGAGGTAGTTCTCGTATGTAAAAAGTGTTTATGCCGTAGAAATGCTGGGGATTTTGGCCTGTTTCACTCGGTGCTTGTCATTATTTCCTTTCTAGAAAGTACAAAATGAGCACAAAGACAAGAAATAAAATTCCTACGTCCAAAGATTTCCAGGAGCTCGAGATTTATTTTGTTTCTAGCCTGCTCTGTATGCCTCAACATTTAGATGGCTTCTGTGAGAAAATAAACACTAGAAATGATGACATGTAAAAATAGCCACAGGCACACTGGACTCAAACTTGACAAATTGGTCTCTTGAGTAAAGAGTCTAAGCGTTCCCCAAATAGAACAATCTATGGCAACTCCCAAGAACACTCAGAAAGAGGCCTGTGAGACTTGAACCAAGAAAAATAAACATCTGACATTTTGCAGCGCCGAGAAAAAAAAAGAGCGCTCCCAGCCTGCAGCTGTGCCCGTCCAATAGGCCACCCTGGGTATCAGCGGGCATCGGGTCGACTAAATTCAAATCTGGAATCATTTCGTAAAATTAATCATCTGAATGTAGAAGGGTCACAAACAAAATTGCCCAGAGAGGCCAGGCAGATAAAATGACGCAAAGGAGCCTGGTGAGAGAGTAGCTTTTGGAGACTGTGAGAAAGTGGAGAACAGGCATCCTCCTTGAAAGCCATTTCAATACGAATTTTTTAAAACCCTCTACCGGCTTAACAAAATCCATCTGCAGGGCGGATTTGACTTTATCTGTGTTCCGGCACAGTGTCACGCATCTGTGGTGCACTGAAGAAATTAAGTCCCACACCTGTATGTTCTCATTTGTAGCTCTCCAAAACCTTTGCCTGCCCAGCTCACAGATGCCACCAAAAATTCTCTGCTAGGTTTGACCACCATTCTGAGTAACAGCTTTTAAATCAGATTGGAGGCTAAGGTTGTTTCTTACTTCCTTTCCTAATGACTTGAAAAAAAGATGAGCTGCAACTACAGCAAAGCCTTAATTTCAATCTGCTTTTATAATTCCAAAGTCTTTGTGGACACTGGCCCCCTGATGCCCACTCCTCAGAAAAGCACATAGGACCCTGCATAATGTACCCCCTTCTTACCTTCCAGGCCTCATCTCCTGAGGCACTCCCTCCCCCAACCATACACTCCAGCCCCACCAAGCAGCCTCAGCACGCTCTAAGCTGTCAGTTCTCACACTTTGCACGGGTTGTTCCCTTTGTGTAGAATGCCCTTCCACCCTGCAGCAGATGCCATTGGTGCCCCACACATATCCCTTTATCCACTTGGCAATTCCCTTCTCATCCATCAAGATCCATTTTACAGGCTTTTCTTTGTAAAGGTGAAATGTTAGTGACTGTGGTCCACACTTAAAGATAGCATATAATTTCCTCTTTTATTATTTGCTGATACACAAGTAATACACATTTTTAAAAAATAGAACTTACTGATAAGCAAAGAAATACATAAATAAAATCGCATAAACCCCCCCCACAGAGAAACCTCTGTTAGGCCCTTCACATTGCTTTACCAGCATTTGTTTCCACGCCAGCCTCCTCACCAGATATTTTTCCCCCACAGTTAGTACAAGGACCAGTGCTAACCTAAACATTCTAAAAGTTATAGATTATATTGTCAAAGTTTCCCCAGATTTCAATAACTTGATATTGAATAACAAGGGACATGTTCATTACCTGTAATAGATTTGTTTTTGCTGCATTCTTTTGTTTGTTTGGTAAAATTAATTTTGCTATTGTATATACACCATTTTCCTGGAAGAATAAAGACACCATGTGATCAGTGTGCAGTGACATAGAGTGCCATAGAGATACACAAGCATAAAGATGCCACCAAATGACCTCAAAAATAGCCAAGAAGAATGTTAGTATAATTTTAGAACTTTAAGTAAGTATTACAGGACAGTACTAAAAATGTCAGCGTAATACTCAAACACTAGAGACTATAACCACCATCTTAATATTTCAACTGTCTTCAAAGATTATAAATAATAAAGTATATCAATTTAAAGTGATTTAAATGGTTTCAAAACAAAGAGTAGGGGATAAAAAGGGACAGAGTAAAAGGATCCAAATATCTTTACACTTTGCATTTTAAATATCTAATTATGAAATATAATTTCTCCCTTTATAGTTTTGTTAATAAAACAATACACATAGATAAATTACTGTAGAAAAGAAAACAGAAAAAATAAAAGAAACAAGAAAAATTAAAAACAGAAAATAAACATTATTCATGAAAGCACAGTTAACATCTTTCTAGACTTATTCTAATACAAAGATATACATGGAGGAAGGAACAAAAAATGTTAACTTATTGCTACTTTTCCATCATCTATTAAATGTATCATTTACTGAACTCTACTATATGTGTGCATTTATATCATAACTGTGAAAAGCTTTACGTGCCCTACTGTATTTGTAGTTATTCTGTGAATTAATGTATAATTTCCCTGTTTTATACCTGACAAAGCGACAAACTAGAGAGGCTAAGTCACTTTTCCAGGTGCCAAGCCAGCAAGTAACGATAATGAGAAGTGAGCCTCATTGTGGCCAAGTCCAAATGCCCTCCTCCACCAACTACCCCCTGATTTTCGGAGCTTCCCGAAGGGCCCCTAATCATTGGTGACCTGACCCCTTACTAACTTTTCTATATTTTGAAGTTGAAGTTGGATATACTGTACTGACCAAAAAAAAAAGTTTCCTCTGTAAAATTCAACAAGCAGGAAGTAACTTTGATAATAGGAACCCATACAGGGTTGTATACATATGTATTTCTGTATACACTTGATGTATACACTTGAATTTAAGAGTACCCACTTGATGTACTCCTAGTTAAAGTGACTGCTACCCTTAACTCATGGTATCTTATATGTCCCAAATTAAAGCAATTCAGAATAGCTTTAAAAAAAAAAGATAAAGACAATGAAAAAGACTGCACAAGATGTAGGGAAGAAACATCATCAATTAACCACATGGCAGTTCTTTTTAAGCCCAGTGAGTTAAAAGAGGAAGGGTAAGAATATCAAATGGAATTCTCTAAGTTAAATAAGATATATTAAACTGTTTTAAAGCCATGCGATGGGATCTGAAAAACTACGGTCTGGAGTTCGACCTGAGGCGGGGTCGGTCAATCGTGATGTGGTTATGGAGCCCAACCCGGAGAGCAGCATCCTCACCTGAACCACCTGGTGGGCGTTGGTGTCGTTGAGCACCAGCTCAGTGAGGGCGGCACAGCAGGCTGGAACGAAAACCACGGAACGATCAAGTCCGTCATCACCATGCCTACGCTAATACACGGTTACGTCAATACTCTCACTCACCGGGAATTTTCTTAGTAGAGTCACTCCTCAAAAGACATTCATTTTCCTTCTGGCATGGCTCCGGGAGAAGGGACACTGACTTTTAATGGCTTCTAACTCCCCTCTTCATGTAATTCGCATGCATGTACACCCCACAGCAGCCTTTATTGAGCACTTACTGTGTACCAGGAGACAGGGACTGCATCTGTCTGTTTCATTGAAATCCCCAGTGTCCAACATGTGCCTGCCACTGAGCAGATGCTCAATAAATACATCTACAATGGCTGAATAAATGAGTGTACTTTAAATATATGATCCAAATTAGCCCTTATAATCAAAGTATGTACTACAATTACCAGTTTTACCAGTAAGAAAATTGAGGTTCGGAGAGGTTAACAGACTAGGCACAGTGGAAGGCACCAGGAGTCTGACCCCAGGCTGCCAGATGTTAAATCCCTCACCCTGAGCACTACCCTTCCTGCCTCCTTATAGCCACCGAGCAGCCTCTGGTGGCATTCTGTACTGAGCTGCTTCGTCCACCCAGAGAATGCCAGATCCTCTAGCACGGAGCACCTGTAGAGGCTACACCATTGTATTGGGCCCTCACTCCTGGCCCTGCACTGTGCCATGAGCTTTACATATATCCCCATACAATCCCCACAATAACCCTCTCACACTGATACCATGATTACCATCGCCATTTCACCTGAGCAAAACTGAGGCTTGGAGAGGTTAGGACACTTGCCTGAGGCCACATGGCCATCAAAGTGGGTGCAGCCAAAATACAGACCCTACTCCTAATTGCTTACACTTTTAATTTTTTTAATTTTTCCTTTTTACTGACGTATAAAATGACCTATGTAAAGTAGACATATCGCAAGTGTACAGCTTGATGAGATGTTACATATCTATATACCTTGTAACCACTGCTACTCTGATGAATATATAGAACATTCCCATCCCCCAAAGGCTCGCTTGTTCCCTTCCCCAGGCAATCAGCTCCCTATCATCCCACACATAGGTAAGCACCCTCTGACTTGCATCACCATCGATCTCATCCACTCTGAGAGAGGCCTAGAAATACCTGGAGCTCTGATTTTAGCTGGATTAGATTTCCTGGGGAGCTTTCAAACAGGAAAGTCCTGGTAGGAGCCCCTATATTACTTTCAGAGTAAGCAGAAATGGCAATTCAAGGAGGAAATCCTATTTCCCTGAGCTCATATGTCTGTGAAGAAATATCTTCTCCATTCTCTAGGACAAAATAGTAGGGAGCAAAGAAAGCCTGCCCTTCTCCTACCCCTCTCTTCCTCCCCCTGTCACGTCTGTCTTCCCCTCTTAGGACCTGCCTGGCCTCTTGCTGGCCCACCCGGTGTGCCTCTGCTCCCTCCCTGTGGGCCACTGCAGGACACCCAGCTTGGTCAGCAGCACTGTAGCCTCACTTGCCCCAAAAGCCAGGTGTCCTTGTGCAGGGCACAGGCTACCCAACTGTTCAAGGTTGTACCAAACTGCCAAAAAGTGTGTGCCTACAGCCCTGCTCCTGCTTTTGTGTGGAAATCCCACATAGGGCAGCATCTCCATTTTCTCTTTAGGAGCTCATAAGTTGTGAGGAAGGCACTGGCTTGCTCTTAGTGGGATGGGTATGTGCATTCTAGAATCTCCCTTAAGGAGGGTGCCCCAAGATCTGGAAAAAAAATAGGAAGCATGATTCTGGCCACAAATCAGGCTGCATTCTCTAAGCCAGCTTAATAAAGCTAATATTCTGGTCTCTTTATGTCTGACTTCTGTGTTGACTTCTTGATACATCAGAATGCGGAAGGGAAAGGAAAGTTTGCAGCATCATTAACCTGCAAGTCCAACACTGCTACCAAGAGATTTCAGGCATCCACGTGGATTTAACGTCACATTTTTGAAACTTATAAATCACGCCTAATTAATATTATCATACTAATTTTATAACAGAGAATAACAAAACAATATGATGTTAAAGAGTATCAAATAGTAAAACATAATAATAGGATATAAATACCTGCTTGAAGAGAGAAAGTATTTTCTTGTATTTCTCGAGGACTTAAATCTTCTGACAAATGAAGCTGCTGGATTCTGCCCGCTGCATTTGCACTAGATAGGCTTCCGATGGAAGAACGATCAGAAACAAAATTTCTATCCCTGAAAAAGAAAAGTTAGTGCACAGACCAATTTATCAATTTTCCTTCATGGTCAGTGCTTTCTAGGTCCTGTTTAAGAAATCTTTGCCTCCCCCAGGTCATGAATTTTTCTCCTATGTTATCTTTATTATTTCACCTTCCAGTATTTCTAGAACTGATTTTTGTATATGGTGTGAGGTAGGAGCTCTTTCTTTCTTCCTTCCTTCCTTCCTTCCTTTCTTGCTTTCTTTTTCTTGCTTGCTTTCTTGTTTGCATTCTTGCTTTCTTTCTTGCTTACTTTCTTTTTCTTGCTTTCTTGCTTGCTTTCTTTCTTGTTTATTTCTTGCTTGCTTGCTTTTTCTTGCTTTCTTGCTTTCATTCTTTCTCTCTCTCTCTCTCTCTCTACTTCTTTATTTCTTTTTAATATGGTTACTGAACTGACTCAGCACTATGTACTGAAACCCTGTCCTTTCCCTACTGCTCCACATGGCCACCTTTGTTTTTGAGCTCTACTCTGTTGCAATTAATTGACCTGAATAAATCGCAGTTTTCATCATTCTGTTTTTTTTTTCCATGAAATTCCAATCTTCCTTTATTTTAGGAAAGTTCTGTTCTATTACATCTTTGCATTTTTTTTTATTCTTTTTGTTTTATTCTCTACCTCAGGAATACCAATTATCCATGTGTTGAAAACTCACCTTCTACAGGCCATGTGTTTCATTTTCTAATTGCTCTCATTCCTTTGTCTTTTTCCTTTAAATTTGTGTAATTTTTTCAAGCTTTCCCTTCTTTTTATTAATTCCAGTTTCTTTCTGGTATCCTATTAAATTTATTAGTTCTGTGGATGTTATTCAGTCCTCATCTTCTTTCCTAGCTCTTCGATCTCTCTCCTCCTCTTTTTATTGTCCTAGCATCTCATCTTTAATCTCATTTCATAAATTTCATGTTCTGTTAACATCTTTGATAAAATAAACCACACGTTTTTCTGTTTTCTTAGTGCAACGTCTTCCACAATAGATTCTTCATCTGTCTTTTATCCGCCTCATTCCCTTTTGTTTTACATGGTTATCATATTTTTTTCATTTATTTATTTTTTATGGCAGAAGCTCTATTTGGATTCTATGTGGCCAAATATAACATGGATAAAGTCTCCTTGGCTTCCCTCCAACATCATCTGGGCCCACTAGTGTCCTTCCTTCAATGAGCATGGGGAAGGTAATGGAGCTAGGTCTAGGGCTAGTCACAATTGGTGCTCTTATCAAAATAATTATGTTAAAACTTGAATTTCAGGGATCATACTTCACCTGATCAAGAGTATGTACCCCTTTGGGAACCGCCTTTGAGTTTGGGATTGCAGGTGAATGAGCCTGAACCCGTTTCCTGGAAACTGCCCTGACAACAGTGCCTGTTCATACTCCAGCCAGCAGACAACCTGGCAACCTCCACCCCTAGACCAGCTCCAGGCAGCCCAGGGGCAGGTACAAGCTCTGAAATGATATTGTTTACTCAGCTGGGTAATAAATTATCCCAGAGCACTGAGACATACTGAACATAGAATAAATGTTGACAGATACCATCTTCCCAGGGAAGAGTTTTCTAACATTGCACCATAGAAACAGACTGAGAAAGTGATTCTTTTGGGTAGAAGAACTCTTTTCTATCAAGGATAGTTATGGTTTGA
Organism: Ceratotherium simum simum; assembly: GCF_057802395.1. Taxonomy (NCBI): domain Eukaryota; kingdom Metazoa; phylum Chordata; class Mammalia; order Perissodactyla; family Rhinocerotidae; genus Ceratotherium; species Ceratotherium simum. Next base: position 32,044,728 of record NC_141904.1, read on the forward strand.
GCAAAAAAGGAAAACTGGTGCCTTGTACTAAACTGAATTCTATGTGGTAAAAAGGCAGGTTTTGCTTAAATATTGCTTAACTATTATAGAATTTAATTTTATCATCAAAAAAATAGGAGCTCTCCAAAGGGGCAATCCCCAGCTGTTGTAATAGGTATGATTAACCAATAATAATAATAATAATGATAATAACTGCCACCACCACTACTATCATCGCCATCATCATCCTACAAACTCAAGCAAAAAAAACTCTTGGCAATTGTAACTATTTTGACCAAGAGGTTAGCTTGATGTGCCACAGTACTAATGAAAGATTTATAATTTATACTTTAAAGTGATTGATATTTTTATGTGATATTCATAAAAGCAAGTATATTGTCAACAGTCTATACATTTTCTTCCTTTGTATTGGTAATGACAGAAATCATTAACAAAGCTACTGTTCATATCTCCACAGTCTGTTCTTAATCTTTGGGGTGTCCCTCAGAGAAAATAAAGTTGATAACACATAGTTCTACAATATCCCTAGATGCATATCAAGTACAAAGTCTGATTAATATTTATTTAATAATATATAGTCATATTAAAACTGATAAGTCACTCTGCTTTTATTAAAACGAGCTTTATTTACATACTATCAATCATAAATGTGATCCCTTTCAGGCAGACATATTCCTTTTCAACTTTGATTCAGCACCTACAGGGCTCAGTTATGCTTCAAAATGATATTAGGTAACAGAACCTTCCCATTGATGGTGCCAAAAGATGTTGTTATTCAATACTTCAATTTATCTAATACATAAAATACAATAGCTATTGCAAAACATTTTAAAAGAATTTCAGTTTGAAACTATTTTAAGAAACCATTCCTTCCCCATACTCTTGGCTTTGAATGTCACTGGAATTCTACTTTTGAAAGAGGAATAGTAAGGTGTTAACCCACCTCAGAGCACTGCAGTGAAGATTAGAGAGAAAAGAACAACTGGACCAGGGTTAATAACATGGCAGTCATTTGATTAATAATATTTTCTCTTATTTTAACTAAAGATTATACATCTGTGCCTTTAATGTAGGCTTTGCTTTCTCTTTATAGATGAATGACACATATGCACGCATAGACATCTTGGTAAAATAGTAGTAATTATTGTTCTTGTTGGGATTACAATAAGCATATACTGATTAAAGAAAAAGGTGGCAAACCAATGTTTTCTTTGGGTTATTGGATTTCCATTCAACTTATATTTGCAGACTGATGGCCCACTACAGCCCTGGCACTGCACTGGAGGCTGGTGATGCAAAGATAAATATATCAGGGTTCCCAAGGAGCTTAAAAGACAAATGCCCCCAACATTGATTGAGAGCATCTTTGTGACAAGTGTAAATGACTCTGCAAAACATGAATCACCAAAGAGCAGGAGGGAGGGAGCTGCACATGCATCCAATCCGCCATCATATGGCAGAGACCCCAGCCTTCAATGATTCAATGATTAGGGCAAAGTAGGCCAAAGCCCACTCTGACTCACCCTCGTAAAATATGAAGAAGCTGCTTGATACCTCCCCAAATGCGAATTTCCACACTGGTCTCAGGGTCCTCACAAACCTGAACCAGAATCCAGACGACACTCCAGAGCAGCTTCAGGTGGTCAGAGTGGAGCAGACTGAGGAGGACGGGAATCCCCTCATAGAGCTTCACCTGCTCCTTCACCTGGGGTTCGGCACAAAGTAGGCGCAGTAACTCTGCAGTCAGTCTGAAAAGGGATGGGGAAAGTGAGGATGAGAATCACAGCATCGTGGGTTATTGACTTCATATTTAGAAAACAGCTTTGATCACTACATGGACTATAACTCTAACATTTTCTAAGTCACAGGTCAACATATGTTTTCTGCGAAGGGCTGGACCACAGTCAAATGTTTTTGGCTTTACTGGCCATACAGTCTCTGTCATGACTACCCAACCATGCCAACATAGTGTAAAAGCAGCCATAGACAACACATAAAAATGGATGGGCATGGCTGTGTTCCAATAAATATTTTTTACAAAAACAGGCAGCAAACCAAATTCAGCCTGAGGGTCATAGTTTGCTGATCACTGTTCTAAGTCATATCCTCATTGTATCCACATTGGTCTAGCTAAAAACCTACTAACCAGCAAGTAGGTATGGAGTACATACAATGGGATGTGCATTGTTCTCAAGATAAAAGAAATATAAAAGACTTATTCTAGTCTTCAGAAACTTACTATGTGGTTGCAAAATCAAGACATTTTTATACAAAATGGCAAAAACACTAAAATACAGACGAATTAAGAACAAAGTGCTCGGTGAATATCTGGAGAGTAAAATAAAAATAATCGTGGCATAAGACATAAGGTTCAGCTGAATTCTGAAACATGATGATAGATGTTTCATAGAACCATCCTTAGTCCTCCAATCTCACACTCTAAACACTCTACCTGGATGGTGTCATCCATTCCCATGGCTTCAAACACTCCCTCTACTCCCGCATAGTGAGCTTGGCCCAGGCATCGTTCCCAATCTCCACTAGCCACACGGCTGTTCCACAGGTACTCACTCCAGTGTGTCTAAACTCGTAGTCATTATCCTCCTTCTGAATCTGGTCTTCCTCCTATATCCCCGATCTTGACTCAAGACACCACAATCTTTTCAATTTTCCAAGCCAGAAGACTGGGAATCATCCAAGACACTTCCTTCTCCTTCCCTAATTCACCACTGTCAGTCAAGAGCCTTCAGTGCCCCCTATTTCCTGGGCAACTCCTGGGGTTAATTCTCTTGTAAGTCATGCAGCTAGCTAATCCGACTGCTCCTCCTATTCTTGTGATCCTTGATTATCCTCAAGATGTAAGCCCCTCTGTCATCTACCTCTCCACTACCCTCATTCCCATACTGCTTCATAATTCTTTTCCCCTGAGACAGTTTTCCATGGCTCCTCTCCCTCTCAAACTTTTATGCTCTGACATTCAGAATATATGTTCTTTGGTAAACACTATACTTCACCTTCTCAAACTTTCTACACCAAACATTCCCTCCTTGTTCTAAGTGGATCTCATTGTGTGGCACTACTCCCCACCCCAAACACCACACACACCACTATCAGAGTAATCTTCCCCAGAATAAAATCTTATTATGCTTAAAATCTTTCTGTGAGTCCCCATAATGTTTATGATAAAAACCACACTCTTTATTCAGCACAAAGAGCCCATGATGATCTGGCTAAAAGTGTCTTGTTGCTTCATCTATAAAATATGGAAATTGATAGGATTATTGTGCAGATCAAATGAGTTAACACAAAAATGCTTAGAGCTGGACCTGACATATAGAAAGCCTGATGAAAATAAGCTATATTTTTAACTTATCACTAACTGTCTATCCTCATTTCCTGGCACTTTCCCTCCTGCACTCTTTGCTCCAGCTGTGCCCAACCACGCACGTTCCTCTAACACATAATATTTCATCCCTTCATGTGAGAACACGTTCTGTTCTCATTTGCTCTCTCCCTCTGCCTAGGTAACTCCTCCTTCCTTCAGGAAACCTGGCATGACCCCTTGCTCTGATTGGGAGGTTCTGCTCTACACTCCCAGAATACCTCGTGCATCCATCGACCACACTGTTTACAGAGCTATGGTGAAACTGTTGATTTGCTTGTCTGTCCCCTCTCCTACACTATATACCAGTATCTTATTCATCTCTGGTTTTCCAACACCTGTGCAGAGGCTGTTTGTTGGGTGAATGAGTTCAGATAACCAAGTCTATAAGTATAGTTTGTAAAAGCGGGTTAAATTGGCTTTGAAGAAGAATCCAAGGGGATTTACTATGAGTTAAGTGTCAGGGCTTCGTTACTTGAGATTTCTTCATTACTTGAGATTGTCGTATATTTTTGCCTCTTTAGAAAATTATGACTTACTCAACTAAATATCAAATGACGTAGTTGCAACTCTATTTATTTATTTATTTATTTATTTATTTATTTTCGTGTGAGGGAGATCAGCCCTGAGCTAACATCCATGCTAATCCTCCTCTTTTTGCTGAGGAAGACTGGCTCTGAGCTAACATCTATTGCCAATCCTCCTCCTTTTTTTTCCTTCCCCAAAGCCCCAGTAGATAGTTGTATGCCATACTTGCACATCCTTCTAGTTGCTGTACGTGGGACACGGCCTCAGCATGGCCAGAGAGGCAGTGCATCGGTGCGCGCCTGGGATCCGAACCCTGGCCGCCAGTAGCGGAGCGCGTGCACTTAACTGCTAAGCCACCCGGCCGGCCCGCAACTCTATTTAAAAACAACCTAATAACTATATGGATACAGTAATTCTTTACAGCAATATGCAGTTCAAGTAGAAATGAATTCATTTTACTCTAAATTCTATTTTGAGTTATAACAACAGGGGTCATGAAACAAGTTAGTAGCTATTTTAATTTATTTGACTTGCCTTAAGCAAAATAGATTTTAGAAATCTAATCATTTATTTAAAATACAATCTGAAATTACTAAAAATAGAGCCACCTCAGAGTTTCTTTCCTTAAAGAGACAGGATGTAAATAAATGTAATAAATAAAAATATTAAAGATGTGATTACAAGGTTTATATATTTTGATTCTATGCCCAGATCTAGAAACAATGCAGGACCAAAGTCTCATATAAGTTTTATATAAACTTAGAAAATAAACGCAAAGCTGACTCATGATATTCAGTTACCAATATAAATAACCCGACGTAATAAAAACAGTAATAATCATTTTCATCAAATATAAGACATTGTCTTTTTCTCCTGTCAGCAATCCTACCTTTTGGAAAGCAAGTCATACTCATGTAAAATCATCAGCAGATTTTCTACAATGTTCAGTTCACTTATCTTCTCCCTACATTCTGGACTACAAATTGAAAACTATTAGTAACTATGAAAAACATATTTTACCATATCCACTTATTTAATAGCCTAGCTCGCATATTATCTCCAGAGGAGAAACAAAATTCAGTGTCGCCCTATAGGGAAGGGCTATGTCAAATTCCAACATTCGATAAGTATAATACGTCATGAGTTTAAATTTGTTTGATTCTCTTTGGAGAAAGGGAATCATATGCTGTTCACAAAAAAAAGCAAATATCAGCATTATTCACAACCGCCAAGATATGGAAACAATCTATATGTCCTTTGACAGATGAAATAGATAAAGAAAATTACTCAGCCATAGAAAAGAAGGAAATCCTGACATTTGTGACAACATGCATAAAACTGGAGGGCATCATGTTAAATGAAATAAGCCAGACAGAGAAAGGCAAATACTGAACGGTATCACTTATAGGTAGAATCTTAAATACATAAACAAACAAACCAATTACATAGAAGCAGAGAATAGAATGGTGGGTGTTTGCTAGAGGCTGGAAGTGGAGGGAAATGGGGTGATGTAGTTAAAGGGTACAAACTTATAAGATGAGTTCTGAAGATCTAATGTACAGCGTGGTGACTATAGTTAATAATATAGTATCGTATACTTGAAAGTTGCTGAGAGCAGATCTTAAGCATTCTCACCACACACATACAAAAAAGAGTTAACTATGTGAGGTGATAGATGTATTAATTATCTTGATCTTGGTAATGATTCCACAATGTATATGTATATCAAATCATCATGTTGTACACTTTAAATACTTACAATTATATCTGCCAATTATTCCTCAATAAAGTTGGAAAAAAAACAAAAAAGCAATGATCCACTTATTGGTGTAAAAATACATTTAAAGCTCTTTTATCTAAAATAATCATGATATCTATAGAGGGACAGGTTATCTATATTTTTTTAAAAGGGCAAAAATGTTTGAGAATGTTGAAATAAATATAGAGGAGAGAATGAAGAAAGAGAGATTCTATTGCCAAAGAAATACTGTGTATTTGAAAGTAGAAGTAACTAGGGGTTGGATGAAAAGACTAGGTAAATATTTCTGGTCAGGAAAAAAAAGAAAATTTTAAACTGTGATTTACCTTTCCAACTTAAATTTTAAAATGATGCTTTTCTATCCAGGATCCTCTTCAATATATTAATGCTATTTCATGCTTATTTTCACAAATTTTAACTTAGTAGGTGACAAAGTAGCTAGAGAAACTGATCTATTTTGCATCTCGCCCACCTAAATTGCTATAGAAGCAGGACTGGAAAGTACATTAAAATACTTACCTTTCAGCTAAACTAGCCAGAGCTAGAAGGGCGCCCAACAGAACGTTAGTATCTCGGGCACCGAGTAAATTTACTAATGTCTGAAAAATGAAGTAAAATAAAGTTTAATTATGTAAGTGCTACAAGCTTCTTGAACAGTCTGTTTCCTTCTAAAGATCATAGAGGCTTAATCACAAAAGAAGATTTGTTAAACGTTCATGATATCCAGTTCTTTACAGGGGGCAGGTGTGGATCCCCTCCTTACTTTGAAACTCTTGAGACTAGCTCCTTGTAGCCACTCCTTGCCCAGGACAGGAAGGGAAAGGGGCCAAGGAACATGCCAGCCTGTTCTCACACTTCCCTCTATTTCCATGTGCCCAAGTGGTCTGCTCTGTCTCTTCTGAACCCTTCCCAAGAAGAAATGGGGAGACTAATCGCATAAATTTTAATACTGGTAACCACCTGTCATTGAGAACTCTTTCTGAGTCAGGTATTGTGGTAGGCACTTTCCAAATTATGGAACTATTTTTCAACAAAATATTGAAGACTGTCATTTTTTCCCCAAACTAAGCAAGATACGTCAACGTTACCAAGCACTCCATTTGCCTCTCAGATTTCTAATTAATGTTGAAAGAGCATGAATCAATGCTGCCAGGCATCATCCTAATTAACGTGACTTAGCTGAAAGTCTGCTGTATCTTATCAGTTGTCTTCTCTGAATTCCCATTAACACAAATTCATTTATCTTCTCTCTACATTTTTAGACTCAGAGTCCCACAAAAGTACACACCCAAACATATTCCGGGCCAGGGCTGCAGCCTGTGCAACGACTGCTGGGATGATTTTTTGGTTTCCATTATGTGGATTTTTCACCTCTATGATTTCATTCATTTTTTTTTATGAAGCTACCATTATCTTGTTTCTCTGATCCCTTCTTTTTTTTCTTCTCTCATTTCCTCTTTTCTCTCTCGGTCTTCTAACATGGTGTTTCCCAAACTTCAGTCACGGATACAGCATTTTCACAATTTTTGCCATGTCCACTTAACACCTTAATGCTACTCACAAATGTTCTTCAAATTCTAAGCAAGAATATCAGCGAAATATACAGCTATTGAAATGAAAAATGTTGACCTGTATATGACCTAGAATCATCCCCCACACAATGAGCAGCATGTGTTAACACATTTTAGGAAAGCTTGCTCTACTATACGCTGAAAAGTGGCTTTCTGGGATATAAGAACTCAACAGATTATTGAAAATTGGCTCTAGGCAACTACCATATAAATAGTTTGCTGTAAATATAAATTTAGTCTGTTTTGATTTAACCTGCATTCATCCATTTTTGAAATGTATATTTGACCCATATGCTTATAACACTATATCATCTTATTATGTGGTTACACCATATGAAATTGGCCTACAGACCATGGCAATTTCATACGATTCAAACTAATATAACCTCACGTGCCATATGGAATGTATTTATATGTATACACACAGATACATTTGTTTGTTTGTAAACATACACTGAGGGTCAGTTTATGTATAGTGAAGCTTTTCAAGCAACATTTAAATTAAGCAATAAACTTATTTGGTATTAATTGGCATAGGAAAAAGAAAAAAGAGTTTCAGAAAACCTCTATTTGCTGTTTCTATATTTACTCTTTAGACTGATAAAGAATATAAAAGGTTGGCAGAGATTTACGATTTTAGGCTAGGTTAGCAGGTTTGTGAACTCTAATTACATGTGGCTTGACCACAGGGCTCTGAACCCCAGTGTGTGGACCACTGCCATATGAAGCTGAAGCGCTAACTCCTTCCGGGACCACTCACCTTGTGGGCTCCACTTGTGGTGACCCATTCTCTTTGGTCTTTGACAGCAGCAAGTTTTTGAAAAATATCTATAAAGGAATGAAATAACTCAAAGAGGGATTCAGAGCTTAAAGGGGGCAGTACTCATAGACCCTCAGGACTGAAGTATTGATGGGCAAGCAGAGAAAGGACAAATGGGAAAACAACACACAAGGAACAGTGGAGGGAGGAGGGACAGGGTTGCTTTTTTTCACTCTAAGAATTACCTCTCAAGCTCCACTAGTAGTTATTATATATTACTATTATAATAATGAACATGGAAATACCAAAAGAGGCAAACCTCTCCTTCCACTTAAAGTTGACTGAGTTCCTTAACATTATTACAAGTTCAAAGTGAAATCTATTCTTCAAAGATCCTCCCTATAAAGATTTCAAGTGATGGACCTAGCAAGGTTCCTCAGCTGAGGAGAGTGGCTGTCCTCAGAGAACATTCTTGGTGGCTAGGACTCACCACAGACTCTTCTCTCCCTGTAACTGAGAATCAGTGAGCTATCCTACAAATATGGGAAACTGGCCTATTCACACAAAGGAAATGGGCTAGCATCCCACAACAGCAGGAGGTCTATGGCTCATCAAACCTGGGGAGGGTGGAAGGTGGGGCTGGGTATATCCACCAAAGAGAGAAGATTGAGTGATAACAGAATAGCTCACCCACGCAGGCCAATGTTTTCATACTATCGTCACCAATATTAGGGTTTTTGTTTTCTTTTTTATGTTCTGAATGTTCCCGATTTTGAGGTAGGCATTATTAATAACCTTATTAATTATTATTAAGATAAAAACTGAATAGTCTCTGACATTTTAATAGAAATCAAAGGAGGTAAAAAATATTTTTATCAAAATTTGCTTTTATGGAAGGAAGTCTCTCTTGCACTAAATAAAGTAAGCTTCTGCTCAATAAAAATCTTCTTAAACAAGAAATTGGGCTTTTCAAGATAAGAGTTGTGATCTAAAAATCTTCTCCCTGGGTATATTTTGCCACTGAAACGATTGGCATGGACTCTCAACACCGTAACTGGCTATGAGTACACTCAATAATATTCAAAGAATCCCTTTTCCTGCTGCAAACACCATACTGTTTATTCTAGCAAGACGGGAAAGTTGGCTGACTCCCCATGACAACACTTACACGTCATGTTGACTAGCTTGTCCACGCTGTGCTGTTCTTCGCCGTAGCCGAGGTACTCACTGGCCACGATCTCCATGTACTGCAGGAGAGACCAAACCAACAAGCAAGTCAGAAGGGAGGACACCAGAAGCACACAAGATTGTGCACTTCTGAAAACTAACTGTAGGTGGCGGAGAAGATTCACCAAATAATACTCAGTGCTCCTGGGCCTGTTTCACTCAAGTACAAAAGGTGGTTGGGTTTCTGGATTCTTTGCCTTCTTTTGCATGCCCTGAAGTTAAGGGAGGGACCATGTAAAGATTGTTTAAATTCTCAAAAGTCCCAAAATGACTTGTAACTGAATAAATTTGTGCTGTAATTTAGTCTCCAAATACAAGATACAAGTAAGATGCATAATATATAGTACATTCAGTAGAATTTTTATAACACACTGCAAATATTTTATTGACATTATGTTTTATAATATCCTAAATTATATCTAACCAGCATTCAAGCAGATAGCAATAATCAGAATAAAATGGGTAGGGGGCAGTCTGATAATCCCTCACTGTGGATAACTGATTATAATAAGAGATAGGCTCAAACACATAAATCTCTGACATTATAATGGAAGTTAAAGTGGATAAGAAGATTCTTTACAACATGATTTTATGAAAGACTATTTCCTTAAATGAGCTAAGCCTCCGTCCAATTAAAAAAATTCTTAAAAATAAAAACTAGATATGTTGTATTAATTTCCCAAGAATAAAAATATAATAAAATAAAATAGGTTTAACATTAAATTGCCATTAAACTTAATCGTCCATTAATAATTCAAAACGAGTTTGCAGAGCCTTGGTTTATTATGAAATCATTCTTTTGGTACATGCCACAGGTTTTGGGAGAACGAGCTGCTTCTACTCGAGGCCATCCCCAGATATTTTGTTTTATCATGCTAATAAACCCAAACATTTAACTGGCTCAGCATATATATTCACCTACTTACCGGCCCTCAGTAGTTAACAAAGCAGAAAAACAAATGAAATCAAGATCAATCCTCACACTGTCATTTATTTGGTAATATTTGAGTGAGCACCGTAATTTTGCATGTGTGTGTGTGCGTGTGTGCATGTGTGTGAAGTTATGAACATCTCCATAACCAATATTTCCTTTTCTCGTTTGGTATGTGCAATGCTGAGGACATGGACCTGCCGGCCAACGCCTATTTCTTTTCATTACTAACTAAAGACTTTTGACCTTTTATAGAACTTTCTCATTTCAAAGCCTGGGTAAACTGAGTCCAGTTAGCCAGAACAAAATGTCACAGGTCCCTCCCTCCTCTATGAATATCCTGCCTCATCCTCACACTTATCAACTCTGCCTGCTTCTCCCCTGGCAAGCAGCCTAAGGTAAGAAAGCCATCTTCTGTCACACACTTGTATAATCCTTGCCCAGAGTCATGGCACAAAATGGAAAGGCAAGACTAGCCACTGCAAAAGGAATCTCACCTGAGCTAGGTATTCAATCCCATCCAGGTTATGGAGTATTTCCTAATAAAACAAAAATAAGAGAACATATATAAAAGATGAGGGGGGAGGGTGGGAGTGTATTTTACATGCAATTTCTTTATTAAATCATGAGTTTATAATTATTTTTTGAAGGTCCACATTCTAACATAAACATGGAAAACTTTAATGTTTGTCATTCATACTACATCAAAGATAAACTATTAATAAAAAAGAAAGTTGGGTTGAGATTAAGAGAATGTAAATATGCTCAGAACTGCAGCCTGTCTCCTCATTCCTCTTACTTCCTCCCATGTCATCATAAAATGTTAGAGCTGGAAAGAGCTGTCAGATATTGTTGGCTTCAACTCCCTCATGCTGCAGATTAGGAAAACTAAGACCCCAAAACGTAAACCATTTTGCCTAAGGGACAGAGCCTGGATAAAAACCAGAATGCCCAGGAACTTCCTCTAGGCCTCCGCCTAGTGTGGTTTATGGACTGGCAGCATCAACATCATCTGGAGTTGATTAGAAACGCAGAATTTCCTACTCACCCCAGACCTGCTGAATCACACTCAGAATGTCAACAAGATCCCATTTAATTTGCATGCACAATAAAGTCTGAGAAGCATTGCCCTAGTAGACTAGGCTGCAGGGCTTCTCCTTAAAATGATTAGGCTAATGGTCTTATTAAACCCATACTCTAAACAAATGTAAGGATAATCATTGTACAATGTCTCCTGATACAGGTCTTTAAAACCAATTCCCAGTAAGAAGGCACTTCACAAAACTTCTGAAACTACCCTAAAACTGCTAATTAGGGAAGAGAGGGGGTGGGAGGTTGGAGCAGTGAAAGGGACTCTATTAATAGTAAATGCTCTCAGGTTATCCACACTGACATTTATCTTCAGGCCAATGTGTTTCAGATGGCCCCAACCTGTTTAATTAGAGCTGTATTGACGTCTCTCTCCTTACTAAATGTGCACACAAGGAAGTTATTTGAAATATAAACATTAGCCATCATTCCAATTCTGGGAAATGCATGGTGGTTAGTACATGAGTGTGAGAGAGAACAATCTAGTTCCACCATGAAGCCAACTGAGTGGGCAGGCTGGGAAAAAGGCTCGGGTTCTCAAGGCCTCCTGGGTCAAGGTTTTCTTATTCTGTGTGAAGTGAATTTGGAAATACTTAACACACCCATGTTTAAATTAAGAATGAAGGGACATTTATAACTCAATTAAAAATAGTTCTATGACTACCTACTAATTTGAATTCTCATCATTGCTATTCGCTCTAGAAGAGCTATAATTAAAGAGCATAAGAATATTGTATACATTATCGCTAGTTATGGTAGGATACTTTATACACATAAAAATAACATTTTAAAACTACTTATATTTATTCAACAAATATTTTATCATTCCTGTTACATAAAAGCTCTGGTTAGGCTCTGAAGAGGACACAAACATCAAAGATAGACGTCTACTTCACTGAGCTTTAGGCAGCATAAGGTAAATTCACAAATACCTGGAATTTAAGGCAGAATTTGGTAAGTGTTATAAGAAAGTTATACATGAAGTGTATGATGCCCCAGAGGAGGGACACATAATAGCCTGCTGAGAGGACTAAGGAAAACTTCCTAAGAGTGGTAGCCTCTGATGGGCTTAGAAGAATGGGTAGATGTGCTGAGAAGAAATGGGGAAATAAGGAAAAACAAAGGAGATTCCAAGCAACGAGAACAGTAGGCTCAAAAGTGCATAGAAGTTGTATAGAAAGAACACCAAGATGTTCTATAACTCCGAAAAGTACTTCCGTAACTCCGTGAAGGGCATTATTGGGAATAATGCTGAAAAGTAGAGTAGGATCAAATTGTAGGAGGGCTTAGACATAAGCCTGAACTTGAACTTTGTCATGCTGACCGTGAGACCCGATAAAAATATGTGAACAAGGGACGGATCAGAATCAGCTGTAAAAACTTTCCTCTAGTGTTGAAATGAACTAGACAGGGAAAGAGGGTCAACTGGAAGCCCAACTGGTTGACAGCGGCAGTGGGAAGGAGAATGGGAGGCAAGGATAGTCTTTGAAGAGGTACAATCAACAGACACAAAGACACTTTGGAAGAAAGGGAACAAAGTGGAAGATATCACCATATTTGAGCCTGGGTGATTAGGGGACGGTGACATGATTAACAGACACGGAGAAGGAGAGAAGAACAGACTAGGTTAGAGGAGAAGACTCAGTTTTAGACATGTTGAGTTGCTGATGGTGTATCCAGGTGAAAAAATTGAGGACAAAAGATTGAAATCCAGGAATCACTGACATGAAAGAGATTTAAATTTGAAGCTTGGGAGTGAGAAGACACCAAAGGAGAGAATAAGGTTTCAATTATTGGTCATGGTGATGGCCATTTTTAAATGTTTACCTTGACAAGAAATATATCTATCCAATGCAGTAGTCCCCCCTTATCCATGAGGGAGATGTTCCAAGACCTCCAGTGGATGCCTTAAACGGAGGATAGTTGGTGTTACCTGCCGTTAAGTCAGCTGACTCCCGGCGAGCCTATGAATGAGTAATGTCCTCAACAGCCCTAATCAGCTTCTGTAGACTCATGCCTATGGCTTCCCTTATGGAATCAATCCATCTCATATTTGGTCTTCCTCTTTCCCAGCTGCCTTCTACTCTTCTGAGCATGATTGTCTTTTCCAAAGAATCCTGCCTTCTCGTGATGTGCCCAATGTAGACCAGCCTCACCATTATCATTTTTGCCTCCAGCGATAGTTCATGCTTAATTTGCTCTAGGACCCACTTGTTCATCTTTCTGGCAGTCCAGGGTGTCCACAGAGCTCTCCTCCAACACTGTATTTCAAATGAATCAATTTTTTTCCTGTCAGCCTTCTTCACTGTCCAGCCTTCACACCCGTACATAGTAATTGGGAATACAAGGGTGTGTATAATCTTGGCCTTAGTCTCTAGTGACACTTCCTTACTCTTGACAATCTTTCCTAATTATTTCATTGCTACCCTTCCAAGCCTCAGTCTTCTCTAGATTTCCTGGCTGCAGTCTCTATTTAAATTGATGACTAAACCAAGGTTAACAAAATCTTTAGCAATTTCAACGTCTTCATTGTCTACATTAAAGGTGTGTAGTTCTTCTATAATCATGATTTTTGTCTTGATGTTCAAATACAGTCCTGCTTTGGCGCTTTCTCCTTTCACTTTCGTCAGAAGTCGCTTCACGTCACTGTTGCTTTCTGCCAGTAAGGGGTCAAGTGCTGAGGCACACCCATTTCTTTCAGAGCAGCCCATAGTTTTTCATGATCCGTGCGGTCAGAGGCTTTATTATAGTCTATAAAACATGGACTAGCCTTCTTCTGAGATTCTTTGGAGCACTCTAGTAGCCAATAATTAATCACAATCCTTGTATATGCCTCTCCCTTTTTGAAATCCAGCTTGGACATCAGGCATTTCGTGCTCCATGTAAGGTAAAACCTTTGTTGCACCACCTTGAGCATCACTTTACTTGCATGGGAAGTTAGAGCAATGGTCCTGTAGTCACTGCACTCCTTGGCATCTCCTTTCTTGGGGATTGGGATGTATATTGAGCATTTTCAGTCTGTAGGCCATTGTCTTCTTTTCCATGTTTGTTGGCATATTTTTGTTAACATTTTGACAGATTCAGTCTCTGTGGCTTGAAATAATTCTATCGATATCACATCTACACCTGATGATTTATTTCTTCCCAGTACTTTCAAGATAGCTTTCAGTTCACTTTCTAGAATTACAGGTTATTCTTCATAGGACTCTTCTTCAAAGGAATCTGTCATCCTTTTGTCCCTTCTCTATAGATCTTCAGTATACTGTTTCCATCTTCCCTTTATTTTCTCCTGATCAGATAGTATGCTTCCCTATTGGTCATTCAGCATTCCTACTCTAAGTTTAAATTTCCCTTTGATTTCTTGAATCTTCTGGAAGAGACCTCTTGTTGTTCCTTTTTTGTTGTTTTCTTCTTTCTCTTTGCATTGCCCATTAGAGTAGTTCTCTTTATCTTTACGTGCAAGTCGCTGAAAAACTCTGTTCAGGATTCCAACTCTGCTTTTGTCACCTTTTACTTTTGCTTCTCACCTGTCCTTAAAAATTTTTATTGTTTCTTCTGTCATCCACCTCGATTTTTGTTTTCTCTTTTTACCTCAGGCATTGTCTTTTCACATTCTTCCTTAATAATATTTCTGGTTTCAGTCCATAGTTCTTCTGGTTCTCAGTCAATTAAGTTTAACAGTGCAAATCTGTTGTTTATGGGGACTTGAAATTGGTCTGAAATGTCGTTTACATTGTATTTTGGTACTAGGATTCTTTTAGTGCTCTTCTTCAGCTTTACCCTGATACTTGATATTAACAGTTCATGGTCAGGACCACAATCTGCTCCTGTTCTTGTTTTGGCAGAGAGAATACAGCCTCTTCATCTCCTACTTCCAGTTACATGGTCTACTTGATTTCTCTATTGGCCATCTGGTGATGTCCATGTATACAGTTGTCTGTTCAGTTGCTTGAAGCAGATAGTACCGAACC
Source organism: Ceratotherium simum simum (assembly GCF_057802395.1). NCBI lineage: Eukaryota > Metazoa > Chordata > Mammalia > Perissodactyla > Rhinocerotidae > Ceratotherium > Ceratotherium simum. Next base: position 32,059,946 of record NC_141904.1, read on the forward strand.
CTACATATACTACGTTTTTTCCTACACATACATACCTATGATAAAGTTTAATTTATAAATTAGGCACAGTAGTTAACAATGATAGCTAATAATAAAGTTGGCTCTGGGGCCAACTTTTATTTTATTATTAAGTAAAATAAGGGTTACTTGAACACAAGCACCGTGATTCCCCAACAGTTGATCTGATAACCAAGATGGCTACTATGTGACTAATGGGCAGGTGGCATGTACAATGTGGATACACTGGACAAAGGGATGATTCAGTGGGTGGGATGGAGCGGGACAGTGCCAGATTTCATCACGCTACTCATAATGGCAGGCAATTTAAAACTTATAAATTGTTGACTTCTGGAATTTTCCATTTAATATTTTCACACTGTGATTGACACGGGTAACTGAAACCACAGAAAGTGAAACTTCGGATAAGAGAGTAAATATTATTGTAATTAATATCAGCAATATGGGACTAAGTCAGTGTTTCCCAAACTATGTCCTGGGAATAATCATTTTATTCTGTGCAGTGGGTGGTATTAGGCATTCTACAAAAAAAAAAAAAAAAAGGAATTTCATGGTCAAATTCAAATTAGCTTGAGAAATGATAAGTTAACCAGAGTTTAACAAATTATTTTATCTTAGGACTCCTCAGAGCTTTTAATATGCTGCCGCGCACTAGAAGTCTATAAGTCTCCAATGGGGGAACTAGCCTGCAGCTTTTCCTAAACATCATTAATCAAAGCACGCTTCTTTTTACAGAATACTTATTAACTCCTGTGGAACACAGTTTGAGAAGCATTGTTACAAAGTATAGGAAGGGGAAAGAGGCTTTATCACTCTCAAAGAATTTGGGGGGGCTGGCCCCGTGGTGTAGTGGTTAAGTGCGCGTGCTCCGTTGCTGGCAGCCCGGGTTTGGATCCCAGGCGCGCACCAACACACTGCTTGTCAGGCCATGCTGTGGTGGCTTCCCATATAAAGTGGAGGAAGATGGGCATGGATGTTAGCCCAGGGCCAGTCTTCCTCAGCAAAAAGAAGAGGATTGGCATGGATGTTAGCTCAGGGCTGATCTTCTTCACAAAAAAAAAAGAAGAAGAAGAAGAATTTGGTTGTTATGTACTCAAGAATTTACCCTTCATTTATTAAAGAAACACTTTCCCCTGATGCTCCTATGGAGACGGGAGCAAGGCCAGGAGATTGCTCACAGACCTGTGGTCTTCCTTGTATTTCCTTTGGTTATACCAATGGGATTGCTCCAACCCAAGAGTGTCAGCTCGAGAAAACCAAGACCACAAGATATGCACATACCTGGGGTTAACAGTTCTGGTTACTGAGCTGAAAAGCAAATATGACTGCATGCTTGAATTACACCAACACTTCCTGCATGCCCTTTCAAACCTCAGCGTTATCCCCCCAGTCACAGGCCAGAGGGTCACAGGACTGGGTTCTGTACTTCTGAGCCTAATGACCTGGAGAAAGTCTCCTAGTCAATCTGAACTTCAGTTCAATGTGCAAAATGTGAACAAATGTCCTTGCTCTCCCTTATTCCCTGAGTTTTTCCTTATTTAAAAAATCAATACAATAATATAACACTGATAAAAAGTATGTCTAAAAAATGTTAGTACACCACTATTTTTACCGTGGCCGAAAATGTCAGTGCCATTAGATACTCTCATCCTAAACCTACTAGACAATTAACGAACGCTGACACCCTGCAGCGAGCCCTTCATGCTGCATCACTAACATGATCACTTTACGTCTCTGTTCAAACTCATCAGTGGTTCCACACTGCTTAATCTTTGATCTTGATTCTAAGGCCTTTCTATGCACTGGCCTTTACTTATCTTTCCCGGTATAATAGTAATTACTCTTCTAAGAAGCTTGGTATATTATATTTGTAGGGAGTGAGTAAAAGGGAAATATAAGAGAGGTTTCCAAAGTTTCCTACCTTGGAGTCTAGGGGAAAGGTGGTGCTTTTAAAAGAATTAGGAGTTGATTCTGAAGGTTCAAGATGAGAACTGAAGAGTTATTGAGTGTTATATGCTACAACAGTAGTTCTCAAACTCTTCAGTCTTGTACTCCTTTACACACCTAAAAATTACTGAGAACCCCAAAGAGCTTTTGTTTATGTGGGTTATATCTATTTATAGATAAATTTGTGACTTAAATAAAGGGAAAATTTTGATATTAGAGATATGTACCTGTGAGTAAAGAACAATAAAATGATAGTTGAAGCCAAGAACTTGGAAGATAGGGGAGAAGATGATAAAGAACTTTGGGAAGATTAACATTTAGGAAGGCAGAATTAAGGAAAGGAATAGGTAAGAAATACATAAAAAAAAAAAAACCACTGAGGAAGAGCTAGCAATTTTCAGGATCAGTGGAGGCAAACAGAAAATGTGGTACAGGGTGTGTGCTGCTAGAGATGTTGGGGATGCAAGTGCTAAGATAAGGCCACTCAGCTCGACTCTCTTTTTATCGCTGTTTCTAACGTAACCGTAGTGTCAGAGGTTTTAAGATTTTCTCTTTATCCTTGATAAGCAATGTCCCATGGGCTCACTATAATGAGTCTAGGTAGGCATTTATCATTATCCTGCTTGGGACTCCGACTACATTTGAAATCTCAGAACATATATCTTCCTTCAATTATGGAAACTCTAAGCAATTACATCTTCAAAAGTGGCTTCTCTTTCATTCCTTCCAGTCTTTTTCTGCTGGAATCGCTATTTAGCATATATTGAAGCCTCTGTGTACTACTAGCAGGCAAGATCCAATCTACAAGCAACCTCTGAGTCAAGGAATGACAACTGAAGCCTGGCACACTATGGTCTATTTAAATGGCTTCCAGAGAGAACCTTCAGTGTGCAAGTTATGCGATACATCAGTGCTGACAGAAAGGAAGTGGGTTCAGGAGACACAGCCCGACCTTTCAAGAAATGCAGTAATGAAGATAAGGTGAAGATTTGAAGGGGTAGCTCAGCCAAGAGAAGAACACTTTTATGATAGGGGAAAATAGAAAGGGAGCCACTGATACCACAACAAAGAGGGGGGAAGTGTAAGCCTTGGCAAGGAGGTGGGATATTTCTTCCGAAAGAAGAAGAGAAGTAAAGTTGCATAATAATCCAAATATTTCAAGCCACAAAGAAGAGAAAATAAGTGAGCTCCCACTGGGACAGCTTCAGTTTTCCCTGAGAAACAGACGATGATGTAATTTGACAAGGATGACAAGGGTAGGGGGGTTTGGATGTGAGAAGTGGAGGTGGTTTGGAACAGCCACTGTGGATTCTGCAATACCGATTCAAAAAAGAGAAGAAAGGAATGCCTAGCAATGGCGAAGGCTGGCTCAGATTCACCGGCATAAATCGTAATAGACCCTTGCATAGCTCTGTGACTTCGGCCAACAATTCTTGGCAACTCAAGATGTTAAACAACTGCCTGAGCACATGCTCTTCTTTGTGGGAAGAGTGCCAGGAGGATAGATTCAGAGAGAATCCCCTTCTATGGAAAGACTGGAAATCCAGGAGAGATTTAGTTTAATATGTGTTTTGGTCGCAAAATCCCATAAACAAAAAGGTCACTGAATTCTTTCCTTTAGAGAGCAGTAAAATCAACCCTGTTCCAGTCCATCAAGAACTAGGTTAAGAAAGGCAGTACTTTAGATGGAGATCAGCAGCGTATGACACAATGTCATCAATTTTCTGAACAAACAGAACATCACTAAGGCAAATATTTTGCTAACTTCTATAAGTCTAAAAACTAGATCTCCTGCTAAAAATTCACCTTCCTCCATGAATATTTCTATTAATATTATATACACAATGTTCTCATCCAAACTGATGCGTATTGGAGAATAAAAGTGGGTGCTATTAGTAACTAAGAGGGAAAAATTAGTACATACTGGGCCTGATCCAAGAAAAGTAGAACATGTGGTCCACACTTATTATATGTGATCCACACAGAATTGCAAATGGCAGCTCAGAAACACAGGGAAAACACAGTTCTGTATGGTTGGTCATAGGAAAGAAGGATGCTACCTTCCCAGAAAACTGAGCAACCAGAACAGAAAGCCATTTAGAGTATATGCCCTGAGTCATATATTCAAAGGATTGTGGTTAGCTAAACTATAATAGCACAAAGCCAACTTAGAACACAGAGTGAGGAAGGGGGTGATTCAACTAATGGAAAGATGTGGAGCCACCATGACTCCCAGAAGACTCAAATCAGAGCAGGCTTTGTAGGTAGCTAGTATCAAAACACGTTTTTTTAAGTGCCAAGTTTGGAGAAGATGGTTATTGGGGTAATAAAAGGAAACACATTCTAATTCAAATAAGGATTCGTCAATAAATTGAATCCAAAATAAAAGATCTTCAACATAGTCTGAGCTTCCTAGTAGCTTATCAGGACAGGGCATAAAAGGAGATACTTCTTAGGAGAAAAAATAATCTGTGAAAATTACTGAAGCATATATGAATAATAAGAACAATCTTTAGATATTTAACATTGGCAAGCAGAAACAATAACGATCAAAAAGCAATCTTGAGGCTTTGGGGTACTGTTTCTCAAACTGTGGTCCCCTGATTAACAGCATCGGCATCACCTGGGAACTTGTTAGAGACGCAGATTTTCAGGTCCACCCCAAACCTACTGAATCAGAAACTGTAGGGCAATCTTTAAGTCCTCCAGGTGTTTCTGAGGCATGAGAAAGTTTGAAAATGTCTGCTTTATGGAAGCAGTTATCTAGCAGCTGGGACCGGAAGGAATAATTTTCAAGGTCCAGGTGAAGTGCTAGGTAAACTTTTCTTTAGATCTTCACCACTAAAGCACTAAGTCCTTGCTACTCAAAGTGTGGGCCATGGACCAGTGGCATTGGCGTCCCCTGGAAGCTTGTTAGAAATGCAGAATCTTGGGCCTCAGGATGCATCTACTGAACTAGCATTTGCATTTACAAGATCCCCAGGTGATTCCTATGCACACTAAAGTTTGAGAAGCACTAAACTAGAGGCAGCACATCCAACTAACTAGTGAGAGAAGAGAAAGATTCTTGACCTCAGAAGCCTCATCTGAGACAAGTGGGAGGCCCCTTGCTCACATCTAACTCAGTCAGGCTGGACATCGGGAAGGACATGGACTCTGGAGCAGCTACTAAAGCTGCAAGCCCTGCCTTTCCCACTGGCTGCCTCTGAAACCCCCTGAGGAGGCCCCCACTTGTCACTGCTGACTTTGACCTGGTGAGCCACTTAGCCTTGAACACGCATGAATGTGTAGCCAAGTGTGCATCACTCTGGACAGCCAATGGTTTAAAATGCCAGGTAATAATGAAAACATGGACCAAAAGTTCAATCCACTTAATCCCACTAGTAATATAGTAGAAATAGACAGATATTTTTTGTCCCCATTAAATCAATTCTCTCATATCTTTTTACATAGAAGGCAAGATACTTCCCAGAATTGGAAGCTATAGAGTTGTGAGAGAAAAAAAAGTTAACACGGTCTGCTTCAAAGAAAAGCCCACCAGTTGTGCCTTTCATCTTCATAACAAGTAAAAAATATTTTATTTTTTCCAACCAACCTGATAACATGGATCCCTCATTAGTAGTCTCAGACAGATCAACACTCTCAGAAAATGAATAGATGGAGCTCGATTAACCCACTCCCTGAAAGAGGAAAACAAGAGAGAATATGTTTGTTCTCATTTAAAAGACCAATGCGACAGTTTATGAACAACGCAATACTATGAAGGAGAACAGGAACATATAAAGGAATAAGCACTAGTTTATCTCAGACTTAATCTGCGATAAGGACTCTTATTTGGTACCTGAACACTTGAGCCATTTTAATGCAAAACACATATAAACCATCTTTATCACTATGAAGTAGAGGCCCCTGAAATTATTTGGTTCTCAGAGCCCTTACTGACTCAGGGCAGCCCCTGACCAAAACAAATAGCTAAAATGTCCAATAGTTAGGTTCAACTTAATAAGAATTTATGCCCTAATAACTTAGCATCCACTTGAAGAAAAATAATACACATACATTGAAAGAAAAGTATTTTTATTTCACTCTTAAACAACCACATTTACTTATTAATGGGGCGTGTGCACCTGTGGATACTAAACTTCTCAAGCCTTGGAGTCAGATTGGAGACCACCATCGCCATTTCCTCTTCCCCCTGGTTTTCACATGGTACTTGCTTTTATCATAGCAACCGCAGAAAACCCAGCTTCAGAAAGATATGCCATTGTCTAAAGGAGAAAGCACGATCTGAATGTAGAGATTGTAAACTATCTTGAGTAGTTTGCACTGGATCTGACTGATGATGTGTATCAGTTTTCCTTGAAAATTTAAAATATCTCATGACACCACTAAGGGTTTTCTGCAGCCCCCAGGGCCTTTTGGTGGGCAGTTTGGGAAACATGGTGATAGAGCATTTTCTTAGATCGGTTTCCCCAGAAGCAAACCTAAGATGAAGGTTGAAGTGCAAGTGAATGATTAAGGACATACTCTCAAGAGAGACCATTGAGAGTTGGGGAACGTGGAGGAGAAGGGAAAAGCCAAGCACGGGCGCCATCTCAAGCAAAGTCCCGTCTCAGCCTGAGCCGCTGGAGGGCTCTGCAGGGTAGACTAAGCCTTAGAGTTGTCCCACATGGAGGCAAGGGCTCTGGGTTTTCCCACTCCCAAAACTGCTGTCGTTGGCTGAAGGCTGCAGGAGGGACCAGGGATCAAATGCCCAGGCACGGTTGCTCTCTGCGCCTGCAGGCAAAGTGGACTCAAGGAGCCAGAGGCCACACAAGCGCTATTGGACAGAAAGCACCAAAACCAAAAGAGGGAGGATCTGAGGGTTCTGGGCAAAATACCAACAATATGCTACAGCTCTGTACCGTACAACAAGCAAATACAGAGATTCATCAGAACCTTCTGAAGTTAAAGTAACAGTCTATGGAGAAGTTGCATTACGACAGAAACTGAAGGCGCATTTACTAAAAATCAAGGACAGAGGTAACTAATGAAACTGGGCCTGTGCAGAGAAAAAAAAAAAAAATTTGCTTCAAACATCAAATACATCCAATGTCCAAAATACCATAAGCAGATTTCTGATGAAATATTTAACTTAAAGTATCACTTCACTGCCATCAATTGATATATGTATGTACTCAAGTGAACTTGTAGAGGCTTTTAAATTATGATCCTTTAGCAAAGAATTATTTAGTCATATCCTTTTAAGGTTCTTTAAAATAAGGACAATTGCGATTCTGCTGCTTTGCTGAAGGAACCAGATAATGCCTGAATTCAGAGGAGGTCACAGGGCCTTGCACCCAGTAGCTACTCAAATGTGCATTGATTGACCAGTTCTCTGATTTTAGCCAGCGTTACAAAGGTAAGCAGGGACTGGTCACCTCTCACTTCGCACTACCTCCTCCACTGCTACCCTGGTTCAAGCCACCATCATCTTTTGCTTCAGCTATTGGGAAAGCCACCCATCTGGCATCCCTCCTTCCATCTTTGCCCCTGCTTTACTCTTCTCATATCTGCCAAGGTGATCCTTTACAGACACAAGTCAATTCATGTCACTCCTCTGCCCAAACCCTCCAATAGTTTTCATCTCACTCAGAGTAAAAGTGAGAGTCCTTATCATGGCCCACAAGGTCCTGCAGGATCTGGCCTACCCATTGCACCTCTGACCTCACTCCTAACACTGCCCCTTGCTGACTCCCTCCCAGCCACACTAACCTCCCCTCTGTGCCTTCCACACAGACCCTCCCATCATGCGCTGAGCTGGGAGCCGGTGCCTATGGTGCCTCCCATGACAGCCTTTTGTGCCTTCTTAACACTGGAATCTCCCAAAGAATTAAAAAGATATTTTTCTGACATGACATGAGGCCAGTCACATGCAGTTGTTCTAACCAAATTGTATGTCTTGGTGCAGAAGCCTCCAACACAGCACAGACTGGACTCCTGAGGTGAGGAAAGGGGGCTGGAACAAAAGGCATTCCTTGCCAGGTGATGCTTGTCTCATATTGCCCTCCAAGCTAGTCCAACAGTGATGCTTAGTACAGATCTTAACAAAAACATAGAACAAAAAGTTTTTTCATACTTTGCAAGAAAAACTGAGAAAGATAATAGAAGCTATTCCAGACTAGGATCTGCATAATTTCTCCCACCCTCTCCCACTTCTACCTCCACCTACACAGGTTATGCATCCAGCAAGGTTAGGATACTTTAAAGATCTGCCCCTCAGTCAAGTGGAGCATTTACTTGAGCTGTGGTCCCAAGCCAATCCTTGCTTGGCTTGTCCCATGTTAACCCTTGGCCTTTGGTGGTGGAATTCAGCTTTGTCTCCTCTATAGTCGTGAGAAATTCAACTCTCCCCCTAGATCTGCCCATCTCAAACCTGAGTACACAAGACCCACTCTTCTCAAAGACACAATGAACATCTGTGGTTACTGCCACTGGAGGTGTCACTCCCCCACCCCACCCCATACACTCCACCCCAAGCCACTCACCATTCCTGCCATCAACTAAGACTTAGCTCATAGGAAAGAGGTTGGTGAATATGCTTTTCCCATAGCTTTATATTGCCAGAGGTGTTTGAGTGCTCCTTATAGATTAGAGCCCCCAGCAGAGACCTGGCTCTGCAGAGAGAGGTTGAGCGATATGTCTCAAGACCTTCACTGGCTGAGAATTACTCTTCCTGCCATCACCAAGCTCCTGGCAGGAGCTGTCCACCACAGCTGCCATCACCACCATGGCCCTCCTCCAGCCCAAGCACCATGATAGTGACATCTTTGCTATGGAGGCAAAGGCAGAATAAAGGCAGAACTCAACCTGCCCCAGAGCTGCCAGTCAGGCAGAATTATCCAAGGCCACACTGGGAGGCAGCACCTCAGTTTATCCTGACTTCCCTGCCCTGGGAAAAATATTGTAAATTTGAAATGTATTTTGAATTTAAATCACCTATTGGAACACTTGCAAGGATGTGGTTATTCTGAGGCTCCTATTACAGACAGGATACTTTAATCTTTATAAATAGGGAGATGGCACAGGACTGCTTTCCCTTTCAGGTCCTGGGGTTAGCTAAAGATAGCAAGGAGCCCGAACTGTAGTGCAAATGTACTACATCCCAAAGATCTAACAGAAATAATGATCAAGTTGCAACAGCTGCTGGCAACCTAATGCTGTTTAATGCTGATTGCTTTTCATTATTTAAGAGGAAAAGCCGTGGGACATATTGAGAGATGATTCATGCTACAAATATGTGTGCGCTTGGTATTTTTCCTCTTAACTGTATACAATCTTCATGAGGAAAGTTCATGACCTTTCCAATGTTTCTTCATATTAAAATAAATATGAAAAGTTTTTTTCTGTTTCCTCCCCCCTCTAAAAAAAAAAGAAAAGGAAGAAAATTCCAGAATAGTGGTTTTTTTTTTTTTTTTTAACTATTAAAGGAGTGTAAATAAATGAAGGCTTCCAGAAAAGTCTCAGAGTTGAAAGTTCTCTTCCAAGCAAACGGCATTTTTTGTTTTGCAATTTTGGAACTGAAGCCCAAAGCTATTAATATTTCTACGTAATTCTGGCCTCTGCTGTTGTTAATGTAAATAGAATTCCTGGTGTCTGCGTCCTCTGGCTTCTCCTCTCTGAGCATTGACCTCTGAAGAAGCAGTTGTTCCCTCCTTGGCTCCCAGCCATTAACCCCCTACAAGGACGCGGCACATCGGATGGAGCTCTGGTATTCAAGGGGAATGGCGTGTTCTGTAAGACGATATGTATCTCTGTTTGCCAAGAGCTGGGAGACTAGGAAACACACAACTTAGTACAACCAGAGAATTACAGAGAAGAATAGTGACAGACTATAAAGACAGGTGTCTTCGTTTTACTGAGTCAGCCACCGCAGCCTGAAGACACTGAGTGACCGGCCCAAGGCTGCGCACAAGTAACAGAGCTGGGTGCCTGGCTCCCCGGCCAGTGCTCCTGCTGTCCCTCCCCTTCACCCAGGTACTGTAGGAGGGACGACTGAAGGGAAAGTGACTCTCCAAATATGTTTACTATGGGAAAGGAGTATTTAGCAGAGTGGCAAGGGGGTCCTTTGATGCAGCTCTGAAAAACTTGTCGGTCTGCAAAGATAGTGTTTCCCCAGAGGATATGTCCCAATATAGCAGGCACATGGTGTCGGATTCATGAGCGGGCAAATATTATCCCCTCTTGTGACTGAACTTCTGCCACTGCTTTCACAGGATTATTAATACATGGCAGCGTGACCGGCTCCCACGGCCTTTGTCCAAGACCACCTGCCATGACTGTCGGCATCAGAGGCCACTTTCTGCTATCAATATAAAAAGAGGGGGATAAATGGTACCACCAGAGACGCGGTATTTGAAAAGAGAAAGGACAGTTGGGCTTTCACTTTCTTGCACCGTGAAGGAAACCAACATGTGATGTGAGAGCTCCGTGTAAAAATCCATCACGAAGCTGTGGTATTGAATATTGAATAAAGCTGCAAGTAAGATAAATGAGAGAGTCAAATGACCTGGGGTTAACTGAATCCAGGGGCTGATACAAATGCCAGAGGTTACAACCTAGACCCCCATTTGTAACACGCTTCCTTTTGTCTCTTAGTCAGAAGCAGCAACATCTTCATTGTAGGGTGTTATTTAGCTTGCCCTTTTCATGTTGTAGTACTATTTTCATTAACACACAAAGCAACAACAAAAGAACTGCCACCTTTGACTCAAAATTTAAAAGCGGGGCAATTCAAGCCTGTTTCAAAATAAATATTACCTCAAATTCATAAGACAGAACCCTATTTTTTTGGACAGTGGAAAAAGTAAAATTCACACCAAAATAGACACAGAAAACTTAAAATAAATAAGAATTCGTGTGAAGAAATTAATTATAAATGAATAATCAGGGAACCTTTATTGACTTGTTCCACTATTCTTAACGGTTCTTTGTTCTTCCTCTGTCTCCCACTAAACCTAGCCCAAAATAGACACCCAATCAGAAGTCCATCCAATGGATCATGATGATCTCTAAAGTCAGAGAGAGATTGAGCAGAAAGGACTGTCTTCTACATGTTTCTTCTACAAAGTTGATGGAAGTTTCAGAGGTAGAATGCTTTCAAATATTTACTTATTACCAACTAGAAGCCAGGCACTGTTACACACCCAGGGGCACAGAAAAGGACAAAACCATGCACTTATGTTCACAGAGCAGAGTGAGCAAAGATAGAGGGATAGGAGTAGAAGTCAGAGAGATGGCAGGAACCAGATCTATAGGGCTTTGTAGAATAGGAATAGGGACTTTGGACTTTATATTTTGGAAAGTCACTGAAAGGCTTTCAGTAGAGGACTAACATAATCTGACAGAGATTTTGAAAGGGTTCTTCTGGATGCGGTGTTGAGAATAGTGTAGGGAGCCAAGGATCAAAGGATGGAACCTAGTTAGCCAACTGCAATGGTCCAAGCAAGAGATGATGGCAGCTTGGAATAGGTTAACAGATGGGGAAGACTAAAGCTGAGAGGAGGGAAAGTTGAATGAGAAAAATCAAAAGTCCTGTTTTAGGCATGTTAACTTTGAGATGCCCAAAGAAGAAAAAGTCCATCAATCAATATGAGAGACAAAAGATGAATTTACAGAAAGAGAGAGCTGTACTTATAAGGCACGGTCTCTCAGAGCAAAGTTCACAGAAGAGTTCAGGGATGGGTGGACTTTCATAAGTGGGAATGTTTGGGGATTGGTTGATTTTAGCCATGGAAACATGGTTCCTGGAACGTGTCTGTCGCTTATTGCCTGGCTCTCAGAAGCTCATGTACTGATGGGAAGCAGTGATTTATTGATTTGGCCAGGTTTAAAACTGGTTCTGCTGGTTACATGTAATCAACGAATAAACAGTCCTTTCCTGGAAGGGGGGGAACATTTTAATTTCATGTCTGTTAGACATCCAAGTGAATGAGTTTCGTAAGAAGCAATAGTAAATAGTAGAAAAGAGAGAAGATGATTACTGAAGTGATACTTTTCTGTGGTGCAAAACTGAAAACAAATTTTGAATATACTTTAATTGTAATAAAGAACCAGGGAATCAGCTATGCATATGAGAAAAGAGTACCAGTCAACACTTCGCCTCAGAATATTGGGCTTGTCCTCTCAGCTACCACATCTATCAAATGAGGATGGGCTGGATTTTTTCTTCATGGTCCATTCCACCTCTATAATTGGATGATGACTTTTCCATATATACAAGTGTGTGTGTATACGCATTTTAAGTTTGGAATAAACTCTAAAAAACATTTCAGGAGAAATAAAAATGTAAGAGGTAGATATTTGCTCCAAGTTAGGTGATAAGAAGAAGAGGGATCATTATTTGTTTGAGGATTACATGAGAGCCTAGTTCTTGACACTTTATTTCTTCCTTTCTACATTTAAGGTTGTAAAACTTGGAGCAAAAAGGAGACAAAAAGACAAGATCCTGAAGGATTCTCAACCAATGATCCAGCTCTTTTAAAAATTCTACTCTGGATAAAAGCAGAATATAGTTTTGTATGTACATAAAAATCTGTCACATAAGTGCAGAAAAAAAGCATAGAATTTAAAAAAAGATTGGAAGGAAATATAGCAAGAGTTAATGTAGCTATTTCTAAGAATGGTATAAAGGGTAAATTTTCATTTTTTATAATTTTCCGTATTTTTCAAATTTTTTACAGTCATCAAAATAATTTAATGCAAAAAAAATTCTTTATGAAGACTCTCAGCCTCCATGCTCGCCAATAAAACCAGTGTCAATAGCTTGAGTTGGGGATAAAAGACACAAGCGCTGTTTTCTAGGAGCTCAGTGTCTTGGGGAAGGACACAGGCCCAGGGCCACAAGATGGGAGAGGAGGGCCAGGGCATGTTGAGGGGTCAGAACAACCAGAAAGGCAAAGAGGTGGGGCAGCAGGCTTCAGGAGAGGATGAGCATGGCCCGAGGCTTAGAGGTGAGAGAGAAAACAACTTTCCAAGGAACAACAAGGGTTTCACTCTGACCTTGGTGACCCCAAATGATGCACTGGGCAGGAGCAAGTGATGAGGCCAAGGAGGAACAAGATCTCAAAGGACTTTGTGAACCAGCTAAGGAACTGAGGTTTTACCCTGGCCATTAGAAGATTTTTAAGTATCTAAAGACCCAAAGCTAAGATCTTTTGCACCTTAATGAACCTTTATGTCTATCCAATCTGTGTGGCTGACTTGAAGACCTCTTTAGGGAGGTTTGAACTATCTGACAGACTTTACCAAGGTGAGCAGGCCTCTCTTTTCCTAGGCAAGGAAGAAGCCTTCACAGGCCCCTATTGACCTCTCTGCTACCTGATGAGATGAAATCACAGAAAAAAGCATCTCTCCATCAACTTTGAATATTTTAAGGACTTAATCCAGACATTGAAGAGATTGTCACTGCATCCTAACTTCTGGTCCTTCTGGTCCACCACCGGGAGGTGACAGGGTCTGGACAGCCAATGCTGAAGATCAGGTAACGCTCAAAAGAAGAGTCACTTACATCATGACCTAGGCCCTAGCATGGACACAGACAGCAAGGTTTGATTGGTAAACAAATGACCATGTAGGTCCTCCTGGTTGGAGGTTTCTGTGAAGGTCCTAGAACACTTTTAATAGCATTTCTAACAAGACTGTGATGGTTTTGGCCAGATGTTTTCCCCTAACTCAAGTAGTTCTTGAGTTCTTGTGTAGAGTGTAAATATCTTCCCAATCTAGACTTCCTGCAGACTCATTTCCAAAATATTTCAAATTTGCAGCAGATATTTCACAAAATGGGATGTAAAATAATAAGGATACTAACGTGTTCTTATCAGAAAAGTGAATGCATTTTTGGACAAAAAAGGTCATGCTAAATGGATCAGATAGTTCTGTTTTAACTGAAATTAGAGAACCTGGGACATAACTCACCTCTACAAAAGTTACAAGCGGGGCAAGAGGGGATGTCTTGGCAATTCTAGGATAATAGTATCAGGAAGAGGCCAATTAAGTGAACCCACTTGACTATAACACCAAATTTCATATTAAATAGCAAGGGACAAAGTTTAATTAAAACATTATCTTAAAAGATAAAACATGAAACTGAGATAAATTTTATCTTACATTTAACAAAACTTAAGTTAAAATTGCATCTCTGCCCTGATGACTAGAACAAAGCAAAATGAATTCTGCTGATATTTTTGGCACTCTTTCTGACAAAATCACATAACATGATCCAACATCCTTGAATTCACTTTTGAATTCTGCAGCACCTAGACGTTCATTTTTACAAAAATATTAGAAAGATTCATCAATTTTTCCTAAAGGTCTTTGTTACTCAAAACATGCTTTTTTGAAATCCCATCTTGTCATCTTCCTTGTTAATACTCTTTTCTTCAATTGTCAAGTGGTCTGATTCTGCCAGTGTGTCCTCTGTCAGTTTCTACCAGTTCAGCACGATATTCTCAGTAACTTCATGAAATTCTACATCTTTAGTCAGATTCACAAGTTCATTTCACAAGTAGATTATGTTATATTTGCATTGTATTATATAATCTTCACATTATCTGGCAATCAGCAGGGAATGGACCAACAAAGAGGGAACTCAGAGGAACAGACACACAGAAGAGATACTTGAGTAGAGGTCAATTTTATAACTGGTTAGTTAATTAGGAAATATGTCAATTTTGTGACAACTTTTACTGTCCTATAAAACCTCATAACAGCCTAGTCTTGGATACTAAGCATTCTTTGTACTTGCCTGGACAGGCAGATGAGATGGAAAAGGGGTGGATTTATTTTCTAACAGCAGACTGTACTGTAGACAAATGATGTTAAGGCAGAAAAAAATGTTGGAAGCTCAAAATTTTCTTCCATACCCCGCCACACCTCAAGACTCATTACCATGTGTGACCAGGAGTAACCTCAGGTTCTGAGATGATACTTTCATTTGCCCTTTGAGATATACCATGAGGCATTTGTAGTGTTACCTTATCTGACTCTGGATTAAGTCCTGTCTCATTTCAGATGCTACCTGGCAATTTTATTTCTGAGAACAAAGGAGTAATCACAGGTCAATCTTAAGAAAAGAACCCAGAAAGGAGGTATCCAGAACTGTGGCTTAGGGGAAGAATCCATTTGAGGAGAGTGAAATAGGAGAAAAACAACAAGAACAACATCAATTGGGCATAAATTGAGAGAGGAGTTGGAAGTGCTCATACTTCACAGATGACACTAAATTCCCAATCAGCCATATTCTCAGGGTAAAATTGAATGGCATAACATCCTGAATATGCACAATATTGTCTACAACCAGAATTGGACCAAAGACCAAAGTCCACACCCCCCAATCTCATCCAGCCCTCAGTTGTGTTAATATAAATAGTTTATATTCACCACATTTTCCCTTGTATTGGGATAGTGGGTAACTGTTTTGCTGACCAGAGTATACTCTGAGTCCCTAGGAAGAAAGGGACCACATGTCCTATTCATCTTTGTAGTTTCACCCTCTCTTTCTTCTCCACCACTTGCTCCCTCTTTTCCTTGCACATAGTAGATGCTTAATAATTGGTTTATTGAACTTAATCCAAACCTTCCAGTTAACATTGAATCTGATCTTCACAAAGAAAGCAGTTAGGAAACCATACCAGAAAAGGCCCTGAAATGTTATTCTTCTATAAGCCTAAAGTTACAGGGAAAAGAGAAAACAGGGAGTTCTGGCCAGCTTACCAAGGTTATATGGGGTGAGTAATAATGGAAGACCTTTACACTTAAGCTATCTTTTACCCAACCCTGCTTTTAGAATAGAACTGAACGTAACAATCTGTCGGCAGCCACAGGATGACATAAAAGGATGCCCTTGATGTTCAACATTCCTAAATTCCTTCTCGTACTATGAAAGCAAAGAGATGAAAGAGATGTACAATCATCTCTTCCTAGTTTGAAGATTTCCAGGGACTGCTCATGTTGCAAGCCAGTAACTCCATCCAACCTAAGATGCCTCATTAATCATTAAGAATTTGAAAAGGTCCTGACAAGAGATCTCTTGAATTCAGAATTGTTAAGATCTTTTTCAACTGTTGGATGCCAACCCTTGCCCAATTATTTTCCCTAACAATTGCCTCATCTAGTGCCTTTAGAGTGCAGACACAGTGAGGCCTCTCACATCTTTAATATAGGCAATCTTCTGCCTTCTCCAAAGTACTGACAAGACAAATGGCATATTGGGCATCCCTTGAAGAATCCATGATAGCTGTCTTCAAATTAAAGAACTTCATTTCCTAATACCATTTCAGGCATAATTATACTGCTACTAACCATTGTTCTACTCTGTTCAAGGTCATAAAGCAAACAGTCCAGGACAACTTCAGGTCCTTTGCAGTGTTCATTAGTCTTTCAATAATCTTTGAGTATATTGTCAAGAACTGAGCAGGGACCCAATTACCTAACCGTGGGAAAGATTCTAGGCTTCTTGTGTCATCTGAATCAGTCTGACAATCCTCTGCTTAAACCAAGTATAAAGGCATGACAGATGCAGTCCCAATCCTGGATTTCTTTAAACTAAACCAATATATTTGGTAGTCACCGTCCAATACTTAAATACACAATACTAAATAACCCCATCCAAAAGATGGAATCATTAGGCCACCACTTAGGTGTGTATTTAGTGGCTGATTCATCATGGAGGACCCATCAGGATGCTGTTCTACTTAAACTCAGCTATTGCACTGGACCAAGTCAGAGTTTTATTTCAGTCAAGACATTAAATCATTAATATTTCTCCTATTTTCCAGAATATGAGTAATTTTTTTCCCATTCAGATATCTCAATCAGCTATTTCAATAAAGTCCCAAAGCGATGGAGAAGAGTCAAGGTTCTTCACAGGCGTCTTTTCAGCCAGCACTTGGGAGAGAGTCTGGGCCTCCTGGGAAAAGCAGAAGGCCAGGTCCTAACATGACAGAATATTGGGAGCCTCCTTCATATCTAGCAGCAGCATAGCCAGCTCTCACTTCAAGCAGACCCGAATGGATAGAAAACTCAATACCGACTGCAATCTGGTACCAGTCAATGGCTCACTGAAAACGCCTGATATTTGTGAGAGAGAATCTAGAGGACTTGCTAACTAATCCTTCTCTACAGTCCCAACACTGCACTTGTGTTAAGACAAAGGAAAGCACTTCTGATTTGGTCCTGAGAAGAAACATTGTCATTGGGCTGTGACTAGATGTCACACACTAGTCCTTTCCCCAAAGTCCAGGCTGGGGCAGCCCATTTAATCAGTCCTTGTACCGACTGCAAAAGTGTACCATGAGGATGTTGGCCATGGTGTTACCCAAGGTCTTCTTCATAAGAACCCAGGCAATAAACTCCTCCTGAGTATCCAACCTCCAAATAAGGAAAACAGTGTAACTTGGGTATTTTCTCGTTTTACCTTACCTGTCATGAAATTTAGCTAAATTCAGTACCTAACCAGAGTGATTTTAATTAGATCATCTGCAATGCCTATTAATTCACCTCCTTCTAAACGGCTTTTGCTCTGTTTCATCCTTTAAGTATGTTGTGCTCAATCCTGTAAGCCGCATCAAACCATATGCAAGGGATGAGATATATAAAATAGGCCATTCTTGGGTAAACGTCTGTTTGTCTTTCCTGGGACAATCTTACCTGCATATGAGTCTATTTTTCACCAAGGCTGTAAAGATCTCCTGAAATAGTTTATGCTGGGGATGTTTGCTGAAATTTCTCTCATTCTTGTAGTTTATACTGAGATGAAACAAACAGAAAAGGATTTTGTAATAAAAATTATTTAGGCTACCTCAAAGTTACCAACGCAGAGAAAGATGACGTGTATTCATGAAAATATTGAAGGATTCTTAGAATTTAATATATTACTAAAGGCAAGTATCAATTGTTAAAACAAGAACTAGAAATTCTTGTATTCAATTATAAAGTTAGTAATAAAGATTACATTCAAGCCTATATATATTTCATTTAACATTAACTAAATTACTCCCTGTATACACTTAATAGCTACAATTAGTCAGAGGAAGAAAAGGGTATATGGAGAGAATGAATGATTGAAATACATTTTTTAGATATCTGTGCAATCGGCAGAGAAGGATTCCCTCCCTTCACCTTTCCACCCACCCATGACCTCATTGGCCGCTATGGCTATTAACACCAGTGGTTATCATACATATTTCCCTGTAGATAATAAGGATTTATTAAACCCAGTCTACACTCCTTCAACTGTGAGAATTTTTGTGGTTGCTGATTGTTCATATGTTGTGTGTGTGTGTTTAACAAAGTCTCAAGATATTCCAGCTTCTTTTTTCTGACAGCCCAGCAAAGAAGTTAAAAATACCCCAAAACATTTCACTTTAAAACTGGGAGAGGATAAGAGATAATGCATAAAAGGGTCACATTGCTACAGAACATATGATACAATATTTTCATGCAAATTAAAATAGTCCAATTTTAAGATCTAGGCCAAATAAGCTGGAATTACATGAACACACCACCTCAAAGGCAAGTTCTGAGGCCTTATATTGCCTTTTGCACCGTTCTGTCTTTGCAGTCTTTCATATGTCATTGGCCAGTGTGCCCCTAACCTACCTAGGTGAGGGCTGTAATGGTTTCTTAGTACGTAGACACTGGTAGACTGAATATGTAACACTTTTTAAAGAATTTAGTATTCCTCACTAAAAACATATTTTAAAAATATGAACTCATGTAACATCATGTGACTTTTGTGGACTATTAGATTCACTGTCATAAAACGACAGGGAAACATTGTTCTAGAATATTCATATTGATATTTCATGCCATTCGTTATTTACATGGCACTTAGTGCCAAATGACCTTAGCACACTGTAAAACTAAGAGAACCAGAGCCCAGAAAGAGAGTGGCCCATGAGAATGTGGCGCTTCTAGAAGGTTTGTACAGTGACAGGAAAGATAAACATGGGCTGACACTTTCAATGTTAAGGGTGAGATGTGACTTCTTCAACTGAAAACCTTGGTTGTTTTGACAACAACAGTCTTTAGCCACCACATCTGTTCACAGCAACAGCTTCTTTTATGCCTCCTCATTGTTGGCAAGATATGGACAGACCAAAAGCTGAAGACAAAGCTTGGAATCAGCCTAGCCAGGTCAACAACCTAGAACCACTTCCTCGTGGAGCAAACGCCAAGTGTATGTCAGCAAGGTGTCCTGAAACTCCCAGGTCGGTTTCACCTATAGGCTTTAAGTCTGTTATTGACACACTATTTCTGAGACTGGTTTAAGCACTAGCTAAAGTTACTAAATTAAGAATCCTCATAGTGAATTTTGGAATGGGTTTTACATTTTAGCTCCCATGACAAACTTAAATAAAGCTTTGAGCTAACTGGAATAGGTTGCTGAAGACAAGGGAGATACTGGATTTCTTACCTAAAATTTTCAAGTTCAACAGCTTCTGTGGACTCGTGCCACTGACCTCGAACTTTGTGTCCACTCGCCTTGATGGCGGGCTCAGACTTCGTCATGCTATTTTGGGCACTATCAAAGTTAATGGCTGGAAGCTACAGAAATAGAAGCACAGAGGACATGAGGGTAACAATTCAGCACAGGATAAAGAAAGTAACAAAGGTGGGGCTCAGGGAGGTGGGATGAAAGGGATGAGTTTTTTCCCAAGCCAACAATTAACATGATAGCTATGTCAAATGAAGGGGTTTTCCAAGATTTAGACATCTTTGACAAACATTTACTCTCTCTACCTTAAACTGCTTTCTTTTTCTTCATAGCTTGTAACACCACCTGTCATATCTTACAATTATTTATGTATTTTCAGTCTCCCTTGATTATAATGTCAGGTCGACATGAGCAGGAACTTGCCTGTTTCTGTTCAATGCTGTATTCCCCACACCTTGAACAATGCTGGGCATATAGGTCTGGGTGAGGCCTGGGCATTAGGAGTTTTTGAAGCTTCTCAGGGGATTCAAATATGCAACCACGATAGAGAGTTTCCGGATTCAGCTAGAACACTCTGGTATGCGTGACTTTTGTGGATATGCAGTGGAGCCCCAAACTGAGAATGGGTCATCATTCATTCATTCCATTCATTCATTTATTCTTCAACATATACCAATCGTACACACTGCTTGCCAGACATTAGGGATATAAAGGTAAAGAAGATCCTATCACTTTTAATCAGTCTAAACACCCTGATTACTCAATCATATTTATAAAAGTCACAAAAATATATTATAGAATTCACCATAATAAAAGTAAAAATTTGGTTAAATTAACTACAACAACTTGAGTATGTCCCCATTTACAATATGAACTCGTAACTATTTATATAATAAATTGTCATCAATATTCAAATAGTTTCACTTACCACTATTTACCTATAATTAGGATAACCCTAAGAATTATTTCTCGTACCACAGTAAAGCTGAGCATAGTGCAAACAAATATCCTATTCTTTCCAAAGTACAAATGAGGGATGTTCTATAATTAGCTAAATTATTACAGATGCAGTAAGGAGAACACAATATAACAAAATAAAGGATTCACTTTTCAGTAAATCATTCCATTTTATACATTATAATTATCAAATAAAACTACAATCTGCGGTACTTGTCGTCCTATTCCATCAAAGTATTTGATAGAAATCTGCATAAAGCCATCATTTCCTTACCCAAAGAGAACATGTCTGACTCCCCATAAGGCAGTCAGCTCATAGAGAGACCCATTATAATAAGGACATTGTTTAATTGCTAGCCAAAACTCTCCCAAAATCTTTCATCATATACCAGCCACAGCTGAATTCTCAAAATATTAATAATAAATCTCCATCCTATAAAACTACCTGTCTGTCTCAGTTCAGTGGGTCAATCCACAGCCACCACAGAACAATAAGCCGTGGGCACTTGAGGCAGTAGTGCTTAGGGGTTAAGAGAGAAACTCTAGGCCAGATGCCCTGGTTTAAATCTGCCATTAGGCAGCTGCATGATCTTGGAAGTTACCATGCATCAGTTTCCATACTATTAAAATGGAAATAATAATAATAATAGTAGTACTATGTAGCTCAGAGCATTATGAAAACTAAATGAGTTATTATTTATAAAGCACTTGCTATGTGCCAGGCATAGTTCTAAGTGCTTTATAAATATTCTTTTAATCTTCATAATTATTCTCATGGTATAGATGAATTTGTTAAATAAACAAAATTTGTTTAGATGATTAGATGATTTCTGGATGTGATAACTCAAAGGATATTGGACACGAAGTCACAGCAATAAGCAAATTTTCCTGTGTTACACAGGAAATGTCATGATACAGCAAATACGAGGTGGGTTTTCCAGGCCCAATGGGTTTCAAACCCCCTTTCCATTACCACAACTCCCAGAATACTGAGCACAAGAGAGAAGGTAGCCAGCACAGAGAAAACAAGCCTGGTCCACTCAAGGTAGAGGGGTGGAAAGCTTCAGAGCTTGTAGCCATTCCTTTTACCAGCAGAGCAGGTAGCCGGTATTGGGAATCAACTCATGGAGACCCAGTGGACAAGACCGACTTGGCAATCTATAGTTACAAAGACCAGGAACTTAATAGTAGGAACTTGGAAGCAACCAACCCTCTTCAGACAAAAAGCAAGGTGAGTCAGAACCCAGTTCAAAACCCAGAGCCTTTTCTCTTGCCTTCCCAACACCTTAGATTCTCTGTGCATCCTTCATAATCTACCACATAAGAAGGTCCAGTAAAATTTGTCTGACAAGACTCACAACCTAGTATAGCAGAATCAGGCTGTCCAGAGTGGCAGAGCCAGGTGAGCAGCCCCCTTACAGAGTCCTGCCATATTAAGCCATTAGTTCTGTTAAGGTACACTACATCTGACAGATTATTTTGAGCAACCCAAAATCTGAAATTTCAGACATTATAAATATAGCATAACACAAATTCACATGGATAATTTTAAAGTGTGTCCTTTCCTACAAGTGATGGATTTATACACTCCCAGATTTAAAAACTTCCTCAAAAGGCATAGGATCCAACCATCAACCATCATCATCACCATCACCATCATCACCACCATCATAGATAGCTTACCACATACCAGGAACTGTTCTAAGATCTTTGCAGGTATTAAATCTATTTAATCCTCATAGCAAACCTATTTGGTAATTACCATTTGATAGATGAGAAAACGAGGCACAGAGAGCTAAGTGAGTTAGGTCACATAACTTGCAAGGGGCAGAGCTGGGATTCCAATCCAGGCAATCTCCCTCCCTCTCCAACATTCTCAGTCCTCCAACATCTATTTCCGTATCTCTAATGATGAGAAACACCATCCTGAGTCAGCCCATTTACTTCTCAGAGTTCTACTCTAGCCCAGGTTTTCTTCATACTGAAATGAAAATCTGTCTCTCTGTGTTCTGTCTCTGTCTTCTAGTCCAGCATCATCTCCTTTCACAATGCTGGAAAAGACTCAATTGTTTCTTTAAACACGTAGGGTGAGTAGTTCTGGGGGTACTCCTCAGACCCATGCCGTGAGGATAAACAACCCTGTGGAGAGGTCTCCCACCAAAAAACAGCACCAACTTGCCATCCATGTGAAGGAGCCATCTTGGAAATGGATCCTCCAGTCCCAGGTGATGTTGACAAGACCATAGCCTAGGTGACACTGACTGCAACCCTATCAGAGACCTGAGCCAGAACCATCTAGGCAAGAGTCTCTGAATTCATGACCCCACATAATGGGTGACAGACAATAAATGATCATTGTTGTTTTAAATCACTAAGTTTTGGAATGATTTCCTGTGCAGCATTTGAGAACAAATCCACTAGAGAATAAAACAAGAATCCACAAGTCCATGTGATATAAATGAATGAATGAATAAACAAAAAACGTAGAGTGAATAAAAATCTACCCCAAGTTCTGGCTGCATTAAACTGGTCACCCTTCCCAGAAACCACGGTAGCGTTTACCCACCCCATGCCTGGGCACGTGCTGAGGGCTATAATCTGATCACCTGAGTTTTAGGACTCAGTTCTGACAGCCCCCTGGTGAGCACCTGCCCAAGCCTTCCCGGGTCAAGCTGTTCCCTCCCTCCCTGGTGGCATTACCATGCGAATCTCTCTTACAGCACTTATCACAGTCTAGTACAACATCTAGTTTACATATCAGCCTTTCCTCCATGAATTTGGCCACCCTGAGGGCAGCATCACATCTCTCTATCTTTGTGTCCTTAGCACCTCTCACAGAGCCTGGCACACAGTAGGTGTTCAAATGTGAAGCTGTTGAATGAATGCTCACCTTATCCCCAGTCTCTTTGCTAAACTGATTCTTCTGGTTCACCACCTCGAGGTGAGTTTATCCATTCAGCACGTTTGTTGCAGACACATCATTTGCCAGACATGTGAGACACTGGCTATATAGTAAGTGGGACGGCCATGGTCTCTGCCTCCAAGGAGTTTACAGCCCCGTGGGGGTGGGGGAGAAGTTAAACTAGCATGAGAACATGCTGTAAAATTAGTGAACAAGGGTTTGCTGGGGTAGAAAGGAAAGGAGAGATAGGGTGGGCCTTGGACCAGGATGCTAGGAGCATTCTAGAATATTCCAGGCAGATTTTTTACACAGACTGGAAGGCAGAGAAAAACTATGTGTGCTCTAGAGCCTGGAAGGTACCTGAGCAGCTTAAATAGTATGAGTGGAAAGGAAAGAGACTGGAGACTGAAGCAAAGGGCCTTCCTAAACATTTGATCATGTCACTTTGCTTGAAAATTTCAACATTCCCTGTTGCTTAGGGGATCAAATACAAAATGTGTAAATGGGCCTTAAGACACTGCACAATTTCTTCTTGCTTTATTTATCACTATTTCCAATAGAAATGTCTAGTCACCATTTTTCTTAAATGTTTGTTATTTTCTTTCCTTTAGATATCTGATTATTTTACTCACTTCACCCAGAATGCCTTACCCATCAATTCCACTGATGGAAAACCAGCCCATTTTTCAAGAACCATCTCCTTCCCTGTCTTTCAGGCTAAAAGTGACCTCCTCCTCTTCCTCAAATCCATATACCCACTGTCTGTCCAATTCATCCAGGATTCACATCTTGACTTGCCATATACCATAACTATCTTTTCTATGCTAGTCCTCAGAACACAAGAACCATGCCTCATACTTTTTCTTTTCACAGCATCTATCAAAACCTCTGTTATTTCAAGGCAATGAATAGGCCTGTAGTGAATTAAATTTTCTTCTTTCTTCCATCTTTTTTTTTTTTTTTTTATTGCAAACCAATTTCTCAGCCCCCTGTGGCTTTAAATGTAGGAAAAAAAATTGAATTCCAGCTCTAGTCAGATTATTTCAAGATTTGTGGAAACCTCTGATGAAATTTCCAACCAACTTTGTAATTTTACTTTGCTTCAACAACCCTAGGGCAATTCTTTTTCTTGAATTATTTGGTTTCACTGGGCTATGATTATTCTAACCCTGTTTGTGATGAAGGAGGGGCCCCTCTGCCTCAGTGTGCCTCTGTGCGCACTTCTGTCAGACTGTGGGACTGTCCTACAGAACAGCAGGCTCTAATGTGGTGAAGCAAGATAGTCAGAGACACACAGAGCAAACAGTGAGGACAAGCGAAAGTAGAACACAGGAACACAACGAAACAATGAGGGAAATGGCTTGGCTCATTAGAGATTCAGATTTAGGACATTCAGTTCTTTGCAATTCTTTGCCTAAACCCACAAAGTCAATTCCTCCGCAACCCGGTTAATTGGCCGTCTTGGCCTATTTGCAAATAACAGACCAGGTCTTCTTAGAACAGAAATTCAGGTGAGTGGACCTTAAGCCCAGGTTTCCCTTTCCAAATTGACTGCTAAAAATCTCAGAGCCAAATGTGTGGCCCCTTTGCACATTTTGATGGGCATTTCTGCCTGTCTCTGACTCCACTTTGTTTGGAACTCTTGTTTTTCTTGCTTCTTTGGCCCTGGTTTTAATTCATGATAACCCTTCATACTTTATATATCTTTATAAGCCTCCTTACATTCTTTCTAAAACAAGCAAGGTATAAATAAATTCTTGATGTATTCATTCCAATATCTTTATTCTCCCATAAGTGTCTCCATACTATTTTACAGAAAGGAGAATAGGATGTTCAGAATAACATTTATT
This sequence comes from Ceratotherium simum simum, assembly GCF_057802395.1. Classification (NCBI taxonomy): domain Eukaryota; kingdom Metazoa; phylum Chordata; class Mammalia; order Perissodactyla; family Rhinocerotidae; genus Ceratotherium; species Ceratotherium simum. The sequence goes on from NC_141904.1 coordinate 32,085,096, forward strand.
ATTTCAAAATTACAAATGCATGAAAGTTTTATAAACAGAATTAGGAATGAATTCTGTGAACCTCAGGACCTTCATATAATTGAGGACAGTTATTTCATTTTTTCTTAGAACCATCTACTTTCTGAATAATTCAAGAATTACAGATATGCATTTTTGTACCTCTGAAATATTTTACAAAAAGATATGCCATGCGAATTTATCAGACAACAGATTACAAATTCTAAAATTGGTTAAGGGGAAGGGGGGACTATTAAACTCACTTTAATTAAGCTTACCAGATGTTAATAAGAAAGTGGTGTTGAAAGGGAACACAATAGGTCTAGTCAGCATGAGCTTCAAAGTTGGAAAATTAGAGCCAAAAAAACCACCATTGGTGTTTCTTTTACCCTGGCCAGGGGGTTATACACACTCATGTGGTGACCTAATTCTTAAGTCACGATTCACTTTGGCAAAAATCGACCAAGAACTCACTGAACAGAGGATGCAGAGTGAACTAGAGGCAAAAGTCAAAGGTGCTGGCATTGGGAAATAGAGAATCTTGTCAGGAAATTAGACATGTAGACAAGTGTTTCCAAAACAAAGAAGAAAATAATGCCACAACAGTGAAAGAAGGTGCTTTGAGAAGAGGCAGTTCACTTCTAGAATGAAAGAAAAAGGAAAGCTTTCTTGTGGAAGGAGTGTCATTAGATTTGGATCTTGAAAGTACGTAAGATTTTACACGCAAGAAATTTGGGAGAAGGACAAATTTGGGAGAAAGTAATAGTAAAAGCAAAAGGTAGAAGTCTTGGACATTATGGTTACATCTTAGGATGTATAGTGAGAAAGAATGGGAACTACAACCGAAAGTGTATGCTGAGTCACCTTGCTTACCTTACTAAGAAAGAATGGACTTGATTTGGGCCAATCATTCATGAAGGTTTGTGAGCAGCGAGCCAGGAAGATTATTTAAGCAGTGTGGAGACAGACAAAGCGTGAGCATGACTGCTGAAATGAATGGATGAGAAGAAAACAGTTCCTGGGAGGTAGTAGCATTAATAACAAAAAGAAGGAACTAATAGGAGAAAAGATATTTAAGGCCATGTTTACTCCAAATCAATGTTCATTCAACTATCATTTGAACTGTAATTTAACGTCCCAAGTTATTTAGAAGATATCTCAGTGGCTAAAGGCATGCTTTGCAAAGATGGAGTGTTTAGGTTCAGATCTGTATTCCACCATTAGCTGTCTGTATGGTCTTGGGAAAGTCACTTAACTTCTCTGTGCCTCAATTTCCCAATATATCAAAGTGGGAGTTGTGGTTATTGAACAGTAACGCAGGTGAAGCACCAAGCACATAGTAAGGTTTCCTAAATATCAACTATCATTATTTAGCCTTTATATGCCAACAAATCATTAGAACACCATTCTCCACTATAAATAAATAAATAGATAAAAATGCTGTAGTTCCCTGGTAAGTTTGGTTAATAGAACAAAGGCCATCAGGGCTGAATTACCACCACAGGAGCTCTTAAATTTACTTAAACAAGTATAGCATAGTAGAGTTGGGAGCCATGACACCAGAGTTCAAGTCCCATCCCCACCATTTACTAGCTGATAGTGCTAAATAAGTATCTGCTATTATTATTATTACTAGCATTGCTGTGTTGTTTCCCAAATCTCCATGGATGGTCTCTAATCTCATGACTCTCCAAAGTCTTATAGAAGCAAAACCAAAAAGAAATGTTTAGAGATAAATTCAAGCACAGGTACCATTCTTTGTCTAATAAAAATATAAAAATGCTATTATAAAAATAGCCAAACCTAAGTCCTTTCCCCTCTTCTCGGTGAGATGCAATTTACAGCAAGGTACTATAGCAAGTGGGCAACACGAAGACGGATGGAGTGGAGAAGAAAGGAAATGTGATAAAGAGTGTTTTTGAATGATCAATTTCCCTAAAGCTCTGAAGAGTTGAACATGGGGCATTCAATAGAAGAGTACGCTGTTTCTAGACTGAAGAGCTGTGCTAGTAGGACACATGGCAATAAGCATAGGATAAAGCAGGGCCCAGGCACAACAGGAGAAGAACGAAAAGGCTGTTGATGCCATGTCTTGGCAGAACATGACCAGGTATGAGAGAAACAGCTGGATGAAGAAAGACAAAACATGAGAAAGAACAAAGAAAAGTAGACATATCGTTCATAAAGACGTTAAATGGAGTCCTTTGGAAACATGCGATTTTCTTTTATTAATGCATGCATATCCTTTGAAAACACTACCTGTTGTTTGCTTGATTGAACATTCAAAAGGCACCGAAGTCTTTTTAGATCTGAATAGTCCCTAGGAGAAAGAATAATACAATGTCAACCAACAGAAGACTCCAGGTGGACTAGGTATGTTACCCACTGACGGCATCGCCACTTGGAGGCCTGCTATTATAGACTGAAATGTATACACACTAAACATTTCCTTTTGAACTCTAAAAATGATCAAATATTTCAATAAACACTGTAACTCAGAGTAGTAGTTGTCAAGGGTCTACTCTATTTCTCAAAAAGCCATTAAATCTGGTTGCTGGCCACTGCCTGAGTTAATAATTAACAAAGACTCAGTATGGGGTTACCTGGTGGTGATTCCTTGCTGGTTTTTATCAGTCGATTTTTCTGTGGTCTTCACCTTTTTGTCTTGATCAGGCATTGTAAAACATCAATGCCCCAGAATTAACATCGCATTCCTTTCAAAGTAAACCGGAGGGAAAAGCTTTAGTTGGATTGTGTGCTCCAAAATATTCTCCAATAATACAGGCAAAATTCACTTATAACATCTATTTAAGTGTGCAAAAACTAACATTGATTTCTAATAAAATAATAAAAATGTTAAGATGATTACAATTTAGTATTTACCATTTAAAGGCCTTTGGATACATTTAGGCCATAGTTTATAATTATAGTAGCCCATGAGCCTATATTTTCTGAGTCATCCTTGATTTTAAATATTCTGACCCCATTGCTCCAAGTATTATGCATTTCAGGGAAAGTGCCCTCATTTTGGGTTTCCAAAATATATATGTATAAGCAAATACCTAAAGCCCAACTGATGCCTTTATGACATCCTATTTGTCTTTCTCCACAAGTATCGTTAACTACATGCTGCTAGTTGACAGTGTTCCTCCCTCATCATAGATCATGCCCCTAAGAGGCCCAGAGAAAGTCCCACACACTCACAAATAAGCTTTACAAAGTAGAGGGCAACACACAATGTCATTGGATTTCCTGAACTCCTAAAATTTTTGAGCTGCCTCCTGAATCCCCACGGCAGTCAACTCCAGTCATAAGCTCTTCTGCAAGAATTGGGTCAGTCTTGCATAGCCTCTGAACTTACTCAACCATTCTGTTAAAAACAAGACAACAGGCCCGAAATGGAGTCACTTAGGCCAAGCCCCAGGTCACCAAACTTAACTTAATTACAGTTTTGACTCTCCCAGAAATAGAGACTTAAACCAGCCAACCAGAAATTGCCTGATCAGCATTAATTAGGTAATCTGCCTGATAAATCCCTGCCATCCCCTTTAGGGAAAGTAATGTGAAAGGATTTCAAACTAAAATGGAACCAGAGGACACGAAATGGAGAATCTCATCCATGCACCCTTAGAAAAACAGAACTTAAGAACTAAAAGACTGATTTCCCATAATTGCCTAATTTACAGAAGACGGAGACTTATTCGCTGAGCAATGAACATCCGTCAAGTGTCTCTCCCCGTCCTTAAGCCAATGAACTTACTGCTTGGACTCTGGCCAGACTTCCCCCTCTTTGCACTCTTTGCCCATAAATACCCAAACCTCAAAGAACTCGCCCGTAGCTTGCTGCAGCATGAGTTTCATAAATTGCAATTCCTCTATTCCCAAATAAACTCAATTTCCAGTACTGGGAGTGTGTTTCAGTTTACCTCCTTATGTAGGTTGACAGTAACCTTGTAATAACCAATCCCCTTTTTGCCTAGTTTAACTTCCTTGTTCCTGCTCCTCTCTGTCTATAAAAGTCTTTCATTTTGTACAGCTCCTCAGACCTCCTTCTATCTGCTAGACTGGATGCTGCTGGATTCATGAATCACTGAATAAAGCCAACAAGATCTTTAAAATTTACTCAGTTGAATTTTGTTTTTTAACAATCTGAACAGTGAGGCTGGCCAGCCTGGGAATACAACCCAATAGGCATTTCAATCTTCTGAATTAAGCTTTCTAGACATCATGGTCACCCTTCCTAGTATAAATTTTAATACTGTTTCCCACTCCCACTCAAAAGATAAGTATGAGTTCACCCATGGACAGAAAACAATTTATTTGTTTGCCTTTTTTTCCTTAATCAATGTCTGATTCAATTGTTTTAATATCCAGAATAGAAACAAAAAGAAAGTTGAAGATACCCATACATTCAATTACATAGCAAATACAAAATGAAATATACTATTGGTTTAATTTAATTGGATATAAAATTTTCCAACTGTGCTTCAATGCCACAGCTTGCCTTCAGTGTGTTTTTCAGGCATGGAAAAGTATGCATTATTGTCTTTTTATTTTATGCGTCAATGTATTGTGAAATCAATAGTCAAAATCCAAGTGTTCCAGAGGTATTTAGAGGCAAAAGGAATGTGCCAATGGGCGTTTCACCTGACAGAATCCAGTAAAATTTAATTTTGTGAAATGTACAAAGACAGTTTATCTAAGGATTTAAAAATGATTTTCCCAATATAGTTGTCATATTTGTGAAAAGAGTTGAGCTGGAATTAAGAGCTGGGGACCAAGGCTCTTAACACAGATGCACACAAAGAAAAGCACAATATTAATATTTTTGGATTGTGCCTATGGCATAACACCACGGACTCATTCATTCAACAAATATTTATGGAACTTCTACCATGTCCAATCTCAGACTGAAAACTGCTAAAGGTAAAAGAGGCTGTCACAGGTATTCAATTCCACCACAAGCAAAGAAAAACCCACTTAGGAACTTTAAAATATGTTCTGTGAAATATTCAGGTAGAGATTTGATTTAGCATCTGCTTTACTCTGAAAGAAAGAAATAAGAAGGAAGGGAAAGAGGGAGGGAGGAAGGATAGGAGAGAGGAAAAATCTGCAAATAATTTTTTAAAAGCAAAAGATCCAAGTGGTTTTTATGTATAGATATTAAAACGCTGCAAAAGTTCTAAAATAAATAGAAATCCAGTCAAAATAAATTGAATGTAATTTTACTTTTCCCTCAAGGACAGAAGGAAAATTCCACATAGACACACTGGCCTGTTGGCTTCAAATTCCTGCTCAAACCATAGCTACAGACCGTCTTAGAAGTCAGAAATGAAAGCCACACATAAAAATGTGTGGAAAAGCACAGGCTTCTTCTGCTAGAAGGAGATCACATCTGTCACAATCGAACTCTGCTAAACACTGTCTTATTCCCCTGTTTAATCTCCCTAATTTTATCGACCTGTCGTGTGAACAGGAAATAATCATTTAATAGTTTGATCAGTTTCAAATTAGCATCTACTCTGTGAGCTGGAAGAGTGAAAATAGATAACTCCCTGGAAACATTTCACTTAATTAACCAGTAAACAAATTCACCAGAATCAGTAGAAACAGACAATTGCCTTTAGGCTAAAAAACAAAATCCTTTCCACTTGATGGCTGTTAATATGGAAACTATTCTGAAAATAACTTTGAGAATTTGGGAACGTTTTAAAATATTTAATCTAATCCCATTTTAAAATAACAAAAATGATTACACTATACCAATGGTTATAATCCAAAATGGGGGCGGGAGGAGGAGGGCAGTTCATATCTTAAGTCAAGGTGCCCAGAGGCAGACAACTTATTGAGGAAGAGTTCCCCAGAGGCGTCAAGCAAGAGTGCTACCTAAGGCAAGAGCTCTCTAGGCAATAGCTTCAGACTGATTCCAAGGGGAGCTCTGGAGTGTGGATTATGTCCCAGAGCTGTCTAAAGCTAAGGGAAGGGAGCTTGGGCTTTTGTGCTCCTGTGGCCTTCAGTCACTGGTTAAAGAGCCACCGAGGGAAGTCACAACCCCCGCGACACTCCTGTCTGGGGGCAAGGAGACTCCAGTAGCTTGGGGGGAGTCCTCCAAAAAAGAGACACAGGAACTGGCTGTTAGAAGCAAAAGAACATTGAAGCCAACACCCAGGACGCACAAACATAAGGGATGGGAGAAGCTCTGGGTGGAATGCCCATGTCATCCATTCTGATCACCCACTCCAGTGGAGGAGCCGTGGGTGATGAGGGTACAAGAATCTTTGCTGTGGATACCACTGAGCAGAGCCCACTGCAGTAGCTCTCAACTACTGAGTCGGATTTCCCTCCTCCTTTGCTTGACCTCTAAAATGTTAGCATGACCTCATCACCTAGCAGCTAGCTTGGTCTTTGGCCCACATCTCTTCTCTATCTGCTCCTTCTCCCTGAGAAATCTCTTGTAGTCCCATGGCTTTATGTATCATTCATAATTGCAAATTTATATGCTCAGCCCTAACTCCATCCTGACCTCCTGAATTCACAGCCACCAGCTGGATGTCTAATGGGCATCCCCAATTAAAAATACCCCAAACAAAACTCTTGACCTCCACCCCCAGTACCAAATTCCCCTGGTGCTCCCTATCTCAGTCACTGGCACCACCCAGCTATTCTAGACAAAAAGTTCAGGGGCCGTTCTTAATTCCTCACTTTCCTTTACCTCCCACCTTCAAGCCACCAACAAAACCAGTCAGCTTTCCCTCATCTCCACTCCCACGGCTATTGCTCTACTCTGAGCTGCCATCTTCTCTTGCCGGACGAGTGCCACCACCTCCTCATTGGTCTCTCTGCGTCCACCCTTGCTCCTCTATATCCACAGGATCCCAAGGGGTTAATTTAAAATGTGAATCAGATCATGCCACTCATGCCATGGAAGTGACTTACAACCTTCCTGTGGCTCCTACTGCACTTGGCTTCTAACCATGACTTTTACCTCTCTGAGCTCTTCTATCCCATCCCTCTTGCTCACTCCCCTTTAGCCATGCTGGTTTTCTCCCTGGCCCATGAACATGCCAACCTCATTCTTACCTGAAAGCCTTGGCACTTGGCACTTGCTGTCCCCCTCTCATCTTCTCAGGCTGGCTCCTTTGTGTCATTCAGGTCTCAGCTCAGATGTCCCCTCCTCAGTGAGGGCTTCTCTGATGAATCTGCACAATATATCTACCCCCACACATTCATACTTACCACATCACCCTGTTTTACTTCCTTCTGGAGCTCATCAATGTCAGAAATTCTCTTGCCCACTTATTGGTTTCTTTGCACTAGATCACACGCCCCGTGTGGGCAGAGATTATGTCTGTTTTATCCACAAATATATCTCCAGGACATAGAACAGCACTTGGAACAGTGCATGGCACAGTGTAAGCACAGTATAAGAACTCAAAAAATATTTGTGTCACAATCTGTAAAGAGTGGCTCAGGTATTTTTTACCAGATTTTGTGATTTGTTTCTTTAACAGTGGATAAAATAATTACTAAAAAAAAAAACAAAAAACAAAACCTGTGTCATTATTCTTTTAGTTAAAAAAAACTCTCATAAAGTTTCCTTATAAATCAAATCATTTGATTAGCGTTTGTAAGGTTATAATTATCGTGAATACACTCAAGAATTACCTCACTTATTCAGTCTTTAGGAGGGAAACGGGAGTTCCATATAAGATAACATTCATGAACAGTGCTTTTCAAGCTATGAAGTTGTTTTTTTTTTTTTAATTTCCAATCTATTATGGACTAATACTTTTGGTCCATATCCTGTTCAGCAAGCTAAGTCCACTGATCATGTGCTTGGATATCATAGCAATGTTGAATTGCTGTAAACATTTCTAAACACTTACTCTCAATTTTATGCTTATCTCCTCATGGACGAGTCTGAAGACCATCTGAACAGCACTGGCCTAAATAATTGAAGTCTCTACTTGCAAATAACTATTATTTTCACAGCAACTCTAGGTGATTTTCTGAGAACCACTACCCTACATACAGAGCCTGAAGGACTAACCCAGTAGTTGTCAATTCCAGGACAACCAGGAGAGGGCGAGAATGAGCCCCAGAGGGGAGAGCTGAGACCAAGTACTAGCTGAACATGGGCTCCCCACTTAAATCCAAGCAGTCCTATTTCTCTGAGGTTCTGTGTACAGTTTCATTTGAGAAAAGGGTTCCACTGCTAAAAATAAAAACAGAAAACTGCTCTTTTTCTAACATTTATTTTACAGATGAGATGAGGCCAAAGAGATGACAATACTTGTCACACAAACACTTGTACTCACATGGATTTTCCTTTGATTCTAAATGGGAAAGCTGAAATTTAGTATTTTTTCTTAAAAAAAAAAATGAAGTGGGCACAGAAGGAAAAATTATACATAAAATCCAAATGCATATTACTTTAAGAACAGAAACTTTTAGTATCTTTCATTTGTACATCTCAGTCATGAGACCCAAATACTATCTCAGATGGGAGAAAAGGGACCTTCCCATACCTCACAGGATAGCCAAGTGGGTCTGGTGTTTACAGCCCTAGTCAAGTACAGACATAATCACAGTTGACTCATTGTTGAATTTTTTAATCCATTTTGAAAAAGAAACTCGCAAAAGTAATTCCTATCTTCTATTGTCATCTGAAATTTGGGTTAATGCTAAAAGAAGTCCCCAGAGACACACACCTCATTTGCTCAAGGTCTCTTGGTAATTGCAGAGTAAACACACATAACAGAGAGTGATATCCATGCCATGGTAAAATTACCTAATTGACTGTAATTAATCTAAATTGTGCAATATAAACCCACTAACTAAATCACATGGTGAATATTTATGATATGGTCTTCAGATTCTCTACTCAGAAATTCTTTTTTATTGCACAGTTGCCATACCAAAAGATCCTTAAATGGTCTCATGTGTACTAAAGATAAAACAGAAAGTCATTTGATTCATTATGGGAAATAGCTTCAAATCCCACAAATAACTTTTTTCCTTCTAATCACTTACCACTTAAGTTGCATCTTTGTAAATATTCCATATTTTTTTTACTACATTTACTAATGGTTAAAAAAATAGCACTTAGAAAGTAATAGCAGTAAAAGAGTTTAGCGTGACCAAAGTTAATTACCACTTTCGCTACATCAGATTTGTTATTTTGAAAAAGCACTAAAATAAACTGCTATGAACCCTACCACAAAAGGAAGTTAGAACTTCCCTGTACCGACAACAGAGGTCCTTTTTCCCTTTGATGAATTATGGTTTACCTCCATATTTGCTGACAAGTTGCAGTTCTGTCTGTGCTCAAGTCGACATTAAAGAAACTTAGAGAACTTTCATCCCCATAACTGGCTGACAATACAAAATGAAAAATCATTTCTCCAATTCTTTTACTGTAGATATTTTCTCTCTAAATTCCTTTAATAGTGGTTCCTCAGAAAAAGTGGTTAAAATAAGATATAATTCACATAGAGCAACCAGAAATAGGAAAAGTGTGTTAAAATGCGTGGGTTAAATGTTAATTTTTTAATTCTGATAATTGTACTGTGGTGATGCAAGATGCTAACATTAGGGGAAGTTGAGTGAAGGCTATATGTGCTGTGCTATTTTTGCAGCTTTTATGTAAGTCTAAAATTATTTCAAAATAAACACTTAAAAATGCATTGGTCACTTGAGCAGTTTATTTAAGTAAAGTGCTTTGTGAATAGAGAAAGGGTTTCCTTTTACAAAGAATAATTGCACTTAATCTCACAGATATAGTGTTTGGTTTTTTCAAATTAGCTGTGTTTTAGAAAACTATATATCCTGCACGGGAAGTGTCAAGTTAAATTGGACAAATTACTGGAAAATAAAAGACACACACACACACACACACTTTAAAAGTAAAGTGATCAAAAAGTCAAGGAACTCCTGTAGGAAACAAGACTTGCTTAGACCTATCACAGCTTAGAAGGGAGTCTGGTCCTCTGAACCGTAGGCTTGATTCTATCCCTTATATTACATTGTTATTGTTCTTAAGTGGGAAATATGTGAGGAGCTAGCGGAACAGAGACAGTTATTACAAGAAAGAACTTCAGAAAACATCTAGTATCGGGAGTCTAGCACCTTCCAGGCCCAGGAACAGAATATAAATGAACGACAGGTATAGAGTAGATGATAGAGAGTGGCAGGGCTTCAGTCAAACCTGAGAAGTCACATCCTCCCTAAAGGGATTCAAAATCACATTAAAAATAAAGCAAAACAAAACAAAACACCTGCACAGGACACACAAAACAGATCTACAGGTCCTCAGATGCAGACCATGATTCAGAGCCCTCCATTTAACACATGAGGAAACTGAGGCCCAGAGAGGTAAAATGTCCAAGGCCACACAGCACCTTTAGGAATAGAAGGAGAACAGAGCCCAGTTCACTTTCGAAGTCTAGATCTTAATGGCAACTGGGTAGATGGGAAAGAGAGAACTTGTTGACATTGGCCCTTAGCCGAGGGCAAAGGGTGATATAATAACAATAGATGCTTGCATAACTTCACCTCCTGGACCCTGGAGTTCTTACAAACATCCATTTATTCATTCTGGTTCACTCATGTGAAATAGGTAGGTGGTGTATTTTAACATCATCATATGGTGGAAAACAAAGATACAGTTGCTACAGAACCTCCATTGGCAGGAGTGTGTTGCCAGCTAAGGGCAAGTATTATCATGGCCTTGCTCCTGAGTCAGTAGACTGGACACCTTCCTTGTGCAAATAGTTTATACTCTAAACAATTTTCTATTTTATATTTAAACAAGCACTTGCGAGTAAAAAGAATAAAAAATGCTAATAGTATTCTGACCGTCTCCCATTCATTCCCCCAAATACTTATTGACTATCTGCTATATGTTAGACACTCCGTTAAGAGTTTGCCTTCATTTTCCTCTGGCTAATACTAACCCAAGTTGGTCTAAGAGTGCTGCTCCAAAATCGACTAGAATATGTGGCAATAGATACCATTATAATATTCTTATTTTCAACCTTTATTCCCATTCAAACTCATATCTTTCGTGATAAAGGGAAATACAAGCAAATATGAACGCAGATTCTATGGATCCCCTCAACTGCCACTGCATAATGATATTTATTATTTGTCTGTGTTCATCCATTATATGGCTACTAACCCTAGTCTACTTAAGACATAGTTTATAACGTGCCTGTGTTAGAACAAATGAACCTGAGACCCATATATTAAGCAGTGATATTGAAAAAGGAAAGAAGATCCAGATGATGTGAAGGAAGAATTTATATTAACTAGTCAATGAAAATAACTAAAGTAGCACACTAAATTTCTCTTTTCTCATTGACCCCAAACATAGTAAGATTATATTCTATTCCCTGTTTTTGTGTGAGAAAGGTGACAATGATATTCACCTATTCTTTCAAGAAATAATTATTGGTCCCTTCGTATATGCCAGGCACTGAGGATACTGCACTGAATAAGACATGGTCAAAAATGTCTTCCCCAAAAAGTTAACGATCATGGTAATAAGTCATGATAATAAGTGAGTCATGATAGTAACAAATGATTAAGGATTCAGCCCAACTCCCTAGACCTTCTAAGAGTGAAGAGAACACTGGGTAAACACATTGATGTTCATGACAACTGGCGGCACTGCAAGAAACTAGAAGTACTTTCTGAGCCATGAAATAAAATTAAATTTCATCAAATAATATTTCCTTTTAAGTGCATTTTATTATTTACTATGTTCTAACTGTGCACAAGACACTACTGGGCACTGCAAAAAGAATCTATTCACAACTCAGTGTATAGGAAATCCTAAATATGTAGGTTAAACAATATGAACCTGCTGATATTGGGCCTTTTTTAAAAAAAAAGGGGGCCGGCTCTGTGGCTTAGCGGTTAAGTGCGCGCGCTCTGATGCTGGCGGCCCGGGTTCGGATCCCGGGAGGGTTCGGATCCCGGGAGCGCCCGGAGGCACCACTTCTCCGTCCAACGCGAGGCCGAGTCCCGCGTACAGCAACTAGAAGGATGTGAACCTATGACATACAACTATCTACTGGGGCTTTGGGGGGAAAAAGCTGAATAAATAAAAATCTTTAAAAAGAAAAAGGGACAATTTCTTACGGTTCAGCCCAATACAAGAGACTAAATAAGAACACTAGGAATGTCAAACAGCAGAGAAAATTAATTTCCAAAGGAAATTATAAATTGAATGAATTCAGGGGAAGGAAAGATTGCTGTGGGCTGAAGAGTATTAGAAAGGCTTGTGAACTAGGGTCTTGAATATCCAGGAGAATGGGTAGGGTAGGTGAAGAACATTCCAGGGGAATGAACAAAGGGATGAAGGCAAGATCCTGAGAGTGGCTTTGGGAAATGGTGAGGAGATGAGTTGAGCTGGAGCTGAGGAATGTGGAGAGAGGTGAATGATGGATACATGAATGAGTGGTGGCCTCCAAGGCTACAGCCAACTTATGGAACAAAATAGTCTCAAAGAAAGCACAGCCCTTTGGCTTGAACCTCAGAAAAATGACACCTTCCTCTTCCTCACGCCCTTACCCATTTGGTCACTAAATCCTGACTGTTTTTCTACTCAATATGGTTCCTGTCTGTTCACTTCTCTCCACCCTCACTGCCGACACCCTAGTCTACATCATTGCTCATCTGAACTACAGGAATGGTCCCCCAAATGGCGCCCCCCAAATGGTCCCCCAACTTCCAATTTCTCCCTCCTCCCAAAAACAACAAGAAATCTGTTCTCTATACAGCAACAAAGCACCCTTTTCATGGTACAAATCTGACCAATTAAGCCTTTACAGGCTTCCCATTTCTCGTAGGATAAAACCAAAACTTAATAAGGCCTGTGAGGTGTTCCACCAGATGATGCCTCTGCAAGCCCCGCCCCCCCAGCCAGCTCCACTCACATGTGGTCCCTGAATCCCTGCCCCAGACCTGCTTCTCCTAGACATCCCAGGACATTTACTCAAGGGTCAGATTGGTATGGAAAGGCCTGGAAGGCTCATCCATCATGTCTCAACTCAAGCATCCATTCTTTAAGAAAATTTTCGCTGACCTCCTTGATGGGGTCACAGCTCCACCTGGCACTGCCTTGCAGCTCCTAATAAAAAGGCAGATTCAGACAATAACTCAATACATACACTTTAGTTTACTGTAAACTAGTCAGGGACAGGGATGACAGCCAGTTTGCTCATCCCAGCATCTAGCACAGTACTGCTAGTTTATAACAAAAGAAGTATTCAATAAATGACTGCTGAATGAATGAATGAATGAGTGAATAAACAAATCCCAAGTGAAACATGACTGGGAAGCGCCAAGTATAACTGGGGTATCGTTGTTTAGATGTGGAGAATAAAGATACGGAAAAAACTATCAGCAAATGATAAGTTTGCTCCAGCTGACCAGCATCCAGCTATTACAGAACGTTAGTTTGACAAAAATCTCTTTATAAACACAAGGAGACCACAAAGTAAATACGATATTCATGTTAAATATGGACGGCCTCAAGTATACATGAACAGGACAATAAAATTTCCTAAAGGAAGGATGCGTATTCACAGTTATGTCAAGTGTGGCAGACACGTGCACGTTACGTGAACGCCGTGATGAGAGTTTGCAGCTTTGGGAATGTGCATTCTTCTGCTTACACTGCTGGGATGTAGTCCAAAGGAGCAACAGTGGTGGAGGAAACCTAGTTTCCACTCGCCCACTGAGTGACCTCGGAAAGTCCCTGGCCCTCTCTGATTATTAGTTTCCTCATTTACCAAAAAATAAAAATAACAATATCCCCATTTCAAGGTGGTAGTTGGAACTAAATAAAATTAAGTGAAACCCCTTTAAAACTGTCAATAGCTTTAGAGGTATAAGTGATTGTGATTATGATGGCTGCTGTAAATGTTATTCTTACTTCAATTTGAAGAGCTGGTCATGCTTATTTTAGAGCATTTGTCTATATTCACTGACTTTGATTAACTGACGACAAATACTAGACATAAAATGAAAGAAATAGTTTTATTTTCAATGTCACAAATAGTCTTCATTTCAAATTTTTTAAACTAATATTATTTAGGGCTTACTTTTATAAGCACCTTGATTTATTCATTTATTTTTTTTTTATAATTTTATTTATTTATTTATTTTTTCCCCCAAAGCCCCGGTAGATAGCTGTATGTCACAGCTGCACATCCTTCTAGTTGCTGTATGTGGGACGCGGCCTCAGCATGGCCGGACAAGCAGTGCGTCGGTGCGCATCCAGGATCCGAACCCAGGCTGCCAGTAGCAGAGCGCGTGCACTTAACCGCTAAGCTACGGGGCCGGCCCCTTGATTCATTCATTTAATCCTCAGAACAGTGCTATGAGGTGGGTAGTGTTGTGTCCCCAACTTACAGATGAAGAAGCTGAGGCACAGAAAAGTGAAGTAACTTGGCCAAGATCTCTTATCTCGTCATAATAACAATACAAGCAAATGTCTATGTTGTGCTTACCCTGTGCCAGCCTGTTATTCTAAGCACTTTTCACACATTCATATAGTTCCCCTAACAAATCTATAAGGCAGCTACCAATTACTGTCCCCATTTCATAGATGAGGGAACTGAGGCCCAGAGAAGCTAAGTAATTTGTCCAGGTCACACAGCTGGTAAGCGGCAGAGCAGGGATTTAAAGCCAGGCAGAGCCCTACCTGTTAATCTAATGCTCTACTAACTCACATTTGTTGGTGGCATTTATCCAGCTCTCTATTCACCTAAGTGAATTTTCTAGATAAATGTCTACCATTTTAATCATCATATATTACTTCATCTACATTTTTCTGAAATTAATTAACAATTCTCTTTTATGCAAAATACACCAGATACTGTGTGACTTTTTCCTGATTGCCCAGGGTCAATGTCATGGCTGCAGTGCTTTGTCCATTTTGCCACTGGTTTTTATTTTAATTTTTATAGGAGGGTTTTTTAGTCTCTTTTCTAGATATGAGCCAGTTGATTGTCATTCTGTCCCTTTCACTCTGCTGAGGGATGTGAAGTTAGAACCCATGTCAAGTATAACTATTCCTAGTAAGATTTAATAAGCTCAGAGTTGACGCCAACTCCATGGAATGAGTGCACGACCTTTATTATGACTATTGCAGATTCCAGCTGAGATGAGGGGAAGTCTGACTTCTAGATAAGTATGAGTAATTACTTTACCAAATGAGAAATGATCTATTTTATTCAGTGCTCATATTCATGTTTTTTATCATCATGCATGTCAGGCATATACACGAGTATATTTCAAGTTCACTTTCCTGTGGAAGACCAAGTCTTTCAAAAATGTAAGGCTCATTTCCAAAAGCATGCCACACACCCTGTCCCTAGGTTGACACTTTCTATCCCCCATCCTGCTTTATTTTTATCTATTTACTTGTCTCAAGTAGAACACAATACAAATAGCTAACTTTGTGTGTGTGTGTGTGCGTGTGTGTGGAAGATCAGCCCTGAGCTAACATCCTCCTCTTTTTTGCTAAGGAAGATTGGCCCTGGGTTAACATCTATGTTCATCTTCCTCTACTTTATATGGGACGCCGCCACAGCATGGCTTGACAAGCGGTGTGTAGGTGCGAGCCCGAGATCTCAACCTGCAAACCCTCGGGCCCCTGAAGCAGAGCACAGGAACTTAACCGCTGTGCCACCAGGCCGGCCCCACTTAACCACTGCTGCGCCACCGGGCCGGTCCCACAAATAGCTAACATTTACATGGCATTTCCTATGTACCCACCACAGTTCTAAGAAATTGTCTATATTGATTCATGTAATACTCACAACAATTCCATTTTACAGATGAGGAAACTGAGGGGCAAAGATGATGTAACTTGCCAGAGGGCTCATATCCAGTACTGCGGAGCTGGGATTTGCACCCAGCCAATCTGGCTTGAGAGTCTGTGTTCTAAGGACTCTGCTCTACTACCCCTGGGAACATAAGTTCTAAGGGAACAGTGACTCTGTTTTGTTCACTGCTGAAAGCCCAGGTGCTCAATAAATGTTTGTTGACTGCCTGAATGACCTTCTAGCTCCTTTCCGCCTATACAAGTGCTCAACTTAGTTCCCTCGACTTCAGCCTCAAAGTTTAACTGGCTCCAACAGGCAGAGTAACATTCCAGGCCGTTCCTTCACCTACTCAAGACTTTACTGGCTGCATTTTCTTTTGACCCACCTTTATCTAGCATGGAGCCCTGGACCCATCAGATGGTCAATAAATACTCATCAAATGAATGAGTCTCTTACTTGTATCAGTGCTGTTGATACACAAATGTTTGAGATCAAATACTATAGTGTAATCAAGTAGCAGAATGATGTCCTAGAAATTGCACTTGACTGAATTAAAAGATTGATTTTTACCTCTTGTGAGCTGTCCACGGAAATTTTACAATTCCAACCTTCATTGTGTTTCTTTTTCTTTTTTTTTTAAGACTACTTCTTCAGGCCAGTTTTAGGTTTATGACAAATTTGTGAGGAAGGTACAGAGACTTCCCACATATCCCCTGCCCCCACACCTGCATAGCCTCCCTCATTATCAACATCACTCAGCAGAATGGTATATTTTTTCTTAAGGATGAACCTACATTGACACTTCATAATCACCCAAATCCATAGTTTACCTTTCGGTTCACTCTTGGTTGTTGTACATTCTGTGAATTTGGACAAACGTATAACGACATGTATCCATCATTATAATATGATAAGGTATTTTCACTGCCCTAAATATCCTCTGTTCTCTGCTTATTCATTTCTCCCCACCCCCAACCCCAGCAACCACCGATCTTTTCAGTGTCTCCATAGTTTTGCCTTTTGCAGAATGTCATATAGTTGGAATCATATAGTATGCAGCCTTTTCAGATTGACTTCTTTCACTTAGTAATATGCATTTAAAGTTCCTCCATGTCTTTTCATGACTTGAGAGTTCATTTTTTTTTTTTTTTTAGCTCTGAACAATATTCCATTGTCTGAATGTATCAAAGCTTATCCATTCACCCACTGAGGGACATCTCAGTTGTTTGCAGGTATTGGCAATTGTGAATAAAGCTCCTACAAACATCCATAGGAATGTTTCTATTTTTTAAACATGTGAAAATTTACTAAGTATAAGGTACTGTGCACTTGATATGGATTATGCACATTTAGTCTTAAAACAATCGTGTGAGGTAGGTGCTATTATTAGCCCACTGTACAGATAAAGAAACAGATTAGAGGCTAATTTGCTGTGGGTCACAGAGCTAAAATGATGGAGCCAGGATTCAAATCCATGTATATCTGACTCCAAAGCTTCTCTCTTGCAAACTATGCTGTACTCTTTCTGTTTCCCATTTTAAACTTATACCATATAATAACAGCCACCATCACAATGATTATGGCATGAAATATAGACTGTGAATTGAAATTGTTTCCAACTACTAAGGGTCTTAAAATCAACGTAAAACCTGTAAATTCAACATTGAGCTTTTATAAGCAAAAGCTTCATTTGCCAGAAGTTATTTCTGACTTTTCTGGAACTAATAACGATGCCATGAAAGACTATAACTTCTCATTTTAGAGATTCATTCATTTAACCAGTATTTGTTGGGTGGCCCCTGCTATGTGCATGATACTGTGATAGATAAAACAAATGGTGAGTAAGACAAACATGGCCTCTGTCCTCACACAGAGAGTCTAGAGGAGCAAGCGGAAAACTAATCAGGCAGCACACAAAGAAGGATTGGGGAGTGAGAGCAGGGTTGAGGAGGGTACTTAAAGTGGAGTCATTGGAGGCAGTGTGAGCAGTGGGTCAAACTACCACACATGGGAAGACAATGTGGCGTGTCTGGGGAACAACCAAGATGGAACTGCTGATGGAAGGCCTAACTAAGCAGGTTGGATTAGAATAATGGGGGAATCTTTGCAGGAAATGAAATGCCCTTATATGTTTTTTAGCAAGATCAGTCTAACAATAGCTGGAAAATAGATTAGATAGGGCCAGACTGGAATAAGGAAAGCTGGATGGGTGTTTGATTTAACCAAGGGACTGGTGGAAATTGTAATATAGTGAGAAGGGAGACAGCCAAATCATTCCACAGACAGGAATTGATTTGACAGCTATTAAGATGATATAGCCTTGATAATTAATGCAAATGCAGAAGAGGCGGTAAGCCTCAAAGATATGGCCAAGAATGTGGTTTTGGTAACTGAATAGATGGTGGTGCCCAACATAGGGAATCAAAGGGCAAGGCAGTCTGGTGGGAGTGGGGGAAGATGGCATTCAGGGTTGCACATGTGTGGAGTTAACTGGCAGTTGGATTTTGAGGTCTGGCGCTTAGTGGACCAGCCGAGGCTAGAGGTGGAGGCTTTCCATTCATCAACAGATATATAGTGCCTGAAGCCATGGAAGTGGACAGGCTCACCCACGTGGAGCAGAAAAGCGGAGGGGCAGTCAGAGCAGCATCATATAAGGGGAAGGCAGAAAAGCGACGCCCATAAAGGGTTTTATGAATGAGCCTCCTGAGGTGTCGGAGCAGACTGGAAGAGATACACTCAGACTCCATGTAACCAGAATAATTCCTTCATCGAACTGAAAGGACCATCCAACATCGTTGATGGCACTTTCCCACCATCCATCCGCCCAACACCAACCTACCTGCGACAGCCTGCACTCTCTGCCCCTGCCTCATGTCGAATGAAGCTCACTCGCGAGGCTTCGGGGCTGCTTCACAAGGACCTGCGGGCATCGCCCTGGAGACCCTGCCTTAAACCGCGCGCCGGCACAGAGGAGCGCCCGCTCCTGCCCCACTCACCGCGCCGGAGGGAGGGTCCCTCCTTCAGGCCAATCTCGAAATCGTCCTTCTCATCGTCTCTGCTGCCGTCTCCCGCTGCTCCGGATCGGGGGGCCTGTCCCGCCCTCCCCCAGCCCACTCCTGGTCCCCTCAACCTCGAGGGCACCACTGCCAGCTGCACCGTTGGATTTTCAATCAAATCCTCCTTTAGGTCACCAACCGGCGCCGGCTGAACCAATGCCAACACTTCTTCTTCCGCCTCGCCATGGCGCCTCAGCCAATCAGGAACAGCCGTCCTGCGGCGTGCCGAGCGCCATAGCAACGGGTGACGCCTGCCTCAGGGTTGCCGTGGCAACCAGAGAACGCGCAGGTTCCAGCCCCAAGGCTGCAAGCTGCGGAGGAGGCAGGTGGTTTAGCACTGCGCTGCAGCCACTTTACCCCGACCAAGAGCTACTTGCCTGTGGACAGGTTTCCTAAACGCTATGGATTTTCTGAACTTGGTGCGCCCAACTTTTAGCATTTGAAATAAAATGGGTGGCAAAGAGCAGCTTCATCTCAGGGTGTTTAGTTTCCAAGCACTGCTATGGACCAAAAATCAGTTCTCTTCCAAAGCAAAGATTTAGTCTGACACGGCTCAATGCAACATGCTAGATGGCTTTCATAAAGCGTGAAAACATTTTCAGTCACTCAAGTGCACTGCGTGCCTCAGAGAACGAGAATATGGTGTTGTGAAAATAAGAGTGACCCGCAATTCAAGAGATCTGTATGGTACACCCGTCACTAGTTCGTTTTGAGGCTTCAGGCAAGTCTCTTCACCTTTTGTGCAAGTCTAAAGCTTCTCTCGGAAAAAACTTGAACTGCATTAGATAAAGCTTTAAAAAGATAAACTTCGCATTATGAAATCTTTAAAAAATGAAAAATATTGAGTGCTCCTTTTGTGCCAGGCACTATTCCAAACTCTTTCCTCATTATTTCACTTACTCTTCACAATATCATCTGGTAGTCATTATTTTTCACCCTAGTTGAGAGTTGTAAAATGGAGGCACAAGAAGTTTCCTAAGTTGCCCAACATGGCAGAGCTAGTAAGTGATGGAGGCAGGGTAGCACCTACAGTTTGGCTCTAGAGCCGTCTTCACCATGATGATGCTCCCTTGACAATTTCTTCAAGCTATAGGGCCTCCTCAATCCCATTTTTTAATCTATCTATCTAATCTATCTATCTATCTATCTATCTTGCTGAGGAAGCTTTGCCCTGAGCTTACATCCACTGCGAATCTTCCTCTATTTGTATGTGAGACACCACCAAAGCATGACCACTGACAGAAGAGTGGTGTAGTTCTGTGCCCAGGTGCCCAGGAACCAAACCCAGGCCGCTGAAGTGCAGCGCGCTGAACTTAACCATTAGGCCAACGGGGAAGGCTTGTCAATCCTATCTTAATATCGCTCCAAATGCCCACTAGTGTGTCAATTAGTGTGGTGATAAAATCTCCCAAAACTTGATTCAAAATGAATACAGTGAACCCTTCCCTGATGTTTCTCTGCTTTGAATAATAATGAAAAGTAGGCTGAATAGAATAATATTTGGGCTTGGGTAATTGAATATATACTTGTTAAACTAAAATAGTAAGGCCCCATTTTGGAAATATAGAGAGGTGAGACGAAAGCCAAACTCAGGTAAATATAGCAGAACTAATTAAACTTCAGAGAACATAAAACCAGTAGGATTAATGTTACCAATCAAAAAACAAAAAGTTGACAGGGGCAGGCAGACTGATGCTGAGTAGAAAAAGTATTCTCTACAGATATTTTAAATATTAAGCAGTGAGACAAAATGACTCCACTGAATTTCTTTTCTTCATCAGAATACTGACTGTGCTTCCCATCTTTCTCAACAAGAAAAAACAAACTCATATTTTGGCCTTCCCTGAATACAAATGAAGGTTGCATAGCAGGTTAAGAGGCATGCAAGACACTGGCCTCTAGAGGAGAGGGGCACTACCATCCCCACCTGGTAAGGTCGACAATGTGCTCTGCAAGGTAATACAGAGAGATGACTCCAAAGGGGTCATGCTTGCACCAAGCTTATGGCTTATTGGTAGGGGCCCAAGACCTAAGATTTTCATATTTTCTAATACCCCTTTTACTAACCTGAAATGAATTCACAGATAATACAAATTACATAGTTCACAAGTTAAAACAGTATAATGTAACTATAACAAAAAGAACAAATAAAAGTAACTTAAATAGGTATTGAAATAAATATTCAGGATGGGCTTAAGAAGAAGACAAAAACACTTCCCAAAATGTCTCAAGTACCCCCAGACCACTGGTCTTTTTTTTCGTCTAGAACAGAAAAAGGGTATTCAAACACAACACACTTTCAGTGGAGGAAGGAGAATGATTTTGTAGACTGACAGCAGAAGGCTGGGAACAATCTACAGAAAAAGCAGAACTTAAATTGAGCTTTGGAAGAATAGCAGAGAAATAGAAAGGAAGGTTTTCTAAAAAAACAGGAGTTTTCATTAAAAGCATAGAGGTAGGAATGTAAAGGTCACCCACAGAAAGAAGTGATCCTCAAGAGATCAGATATGCCTTAACGCGCAAGATCAAACAAAAATGAGTGAGAAACACTCTCTCTTTTCTTCTTTCCCCTCTCCTCCTAAAAAAATTCTCAAAGGGGGACCGGCCCGGTGGCGTCGTGGTTAAGTCCGCACGCTCCACTTCGGCAGCCCGGGGTTCGCAGGTTCCGATTCCAGGCGCGGACCTACGCACTGCTTGTCAAGTCATGCTGTGGTGGCATCCCACATAAAAGAGAGGCAGATGAGCACGGATGTTAGCCCAGGGCCAATGTTCCTCAGCAAAAAGAGGAGGATTGGCATCGGATGTTAGCTCAGGGCTAATCTTCCTCTCACACACACAAAAAAATTCTCCAAGTTCTGTAGATGGAAATAATAAGTTCACAAAAATATTTTTTTCCTAAAATAAATGTAAGCAAAGCTTCCAGATGAAATTTCCAAATCTAGAAGCACCTTTCGCCATCTCACTGCCAAAGGTTAGCATATTCATGGTGGGATATCAGAAACTTTTCAGTTCAGAAAACACAGGAGGAAGGTGTTGCATACATGCCAAATGGAAAACAAACCAAGACCTGTCATTTGCCATTATTAAAAAAATTTTTCATAATAAAATTAGCCATTAGAAAACAAAAAAAGAAAAACAAGCCTTGAGTCTGGGAGAGTTTACTATTAACATGCTCATTACACATCATGGAATGTGATGTGGATTCATTACACGTCACATCGCAAAATTCTAAATAGATGTATCTTAAAATAGGGAAAATAGTGGACCAGCCTATCTTGGCTTTATTTTCAATATTTCTTAACTATCAAAAAGTCATTCTAAAACACACACTATTTTGTTTCACCTTCTTTTCTCAGTTTCCTCTTTTTGGTCTCCTTCTTACTGATGCATATGAATATCAGGAAGCAAGAAATAGAAATCACTTATTTTCCTTCATCTCCTATCCTCCTCCTCATGAGAAAGATATGCTCAGCTCTTCTAATAATCAAAGTACAAAGTAAAGACAATATCCAACAACTAATTCAGTAGACTTTTATTGCTCTTTCAACTTCAATAACATCTCCAAAAAAATAGTTTTCTTCTAACAATTATGAAACAAATTTGAAAGGCAGATCATTCACATTATCAACTTGGTAGAGACTTGTACTTCATATAAATGAAAAATATCAGTTCTAGGTTTTAAATGTTTAATTTACTTTGGATTTTATTACAAAAGAAAATATTATCATTGTAATTATAAAAGTCATAAAAATTAGAACTGTACTGTGAAATTATACCAGGCTATCAAATATTATATAAATGAACAATAAAATTCAATTTCTATTTGTTTAAACATAGTAAACAATGGAAGATAACCCCCCCTACAAAACAAAAAAACAAAAACTTTTAATACTAAAGCAACAAAAGAAAAGCCACAACACAAAAATCAATCAATGCACAAAAATCTGATTAAAAAAACAACTGGGGTTTAACAATTTCTCTAAGTCTACTAGTAGAAGTCAGTATGTGCTTATTAAATTTTTAAAATCATCTTTAAATGACTCCATTTCCAACTATGTTTTCTTATTATTGACACATCTTACTTTTTGAAAGGTTAGAAAAGAACCAGCTTTACATTAAAATTGCCAAATTTTTAATTTTGAACACTATTTTAAATTTTAATGTCCTTAAAGTCTTTAAGTTTACTTTGTAAAAAATAAATAATTGTTGGACTAAATCAAAAGACAGTTCACATATTTGTACTGCATACAATAACAATGATGTGATCTACATAAATAAATTTAAAACATTAAATTATTTGAACATTTCTGAACTATAATGTTATATCAATGGCTTACACATCCGAAATCTGAGCACTTTAAAATAGGATTCACATGTTAAACCGTTGAGCACATTTACAGAACTGATGTATATGATATAATCCTTTAAAAACAGCAAGCTCTGGGGTCATACCTCAGTTTCAGAAATCATTTTTCTTTTTACAGAATTTTGAACCTGTCTCTGTGAAAGGAAAAAGTTAGAAAGCTACTATATACATACATAAGCTTTAAGTATGTGGAAGAAACAGAAATTTTTTTGGATGGAGAAAACAAAAATTAGTAATTTTGACTGATAAGGAAATCTGCTTTATAAATACATGCATTAGCACATAAAAAATTTTGTCCTACGCGTTTTACAGAAGACTTGGCAAATATGAACATTGATATGATACAGCTTTTTTAAACAACTTAAGAGATTTAAAATTGATAACGTCATTCACACAAACACACACACCCCCATTAGAAAGACTGTGTGCTTTACTTCAGCACATCTAATATTATTAGAGAATATACAGAATCATCCTTTTATCATAAGGAAGTTAGTTCATTGTTTTCTCAAAAGCTGCTATTTTAGAGGGAAATAGCATTCATAAGAAAGTAAATTTCCGATGGTCAACATCAAGATTCATTATAGTCTTTGTAAACAGACATCTATCTATCAATAAATAAAACAGGGTGGAAAGAATATCCTGAGGCGGCTCTGTGGCCGGGGTATTCAGTAGCACTAAGCTCCATCCTGGAAACCAAGGCATCTAAGAAAGTGCAGGGCTGTTTATACAAATTTATTTGGTAAATGGAATATGTACAGGTTTCATTATTTTGCACCTTGAGGTAAATCAATACACAGCGATTACTACTGCTCATTTATACCTGTTTAAGGCAACATTTAAAAATCAATATATGCAGTAACTTCTATTTTTCACTGTCTTGCAATGAATCTATCCATGATTGTTATTTTTCAAAACTAGTGGAAAAATATCGTAACCATGCAAAACAAGCAGTTAATTACTTAAACACGAGTTACCTTTGCTCTTCAATGGAGTAGTCATATCAGATCATTTTGTATGTCAAGTAGTCAAAAAAAAGCAGAAACCATTAACAATCAGAAACATAGTGAAAACATTTTGAGTGCAAAGTATTTTGCAAGTCATGGTTTCTCTGGCACTGGACAATTACTAAACATAATTAAATAAAATCACAGGAACACTATGATCCCAGGTAGTTTTCAGTTTAAATTTTAAAATCACTTCCTGTGAAATAAGCACATTTGTTAACCCTATGATGTCCAGACACAAGGAAATGATGTGAGGAAATCTTCTTGTTCAGGTACATCAGGGGAGTTTACAAAATACAGCAGCAAATACTGGGGTCTTTGGAAATGATTGTGCTGCTATGAATAAAAAGGACTCACTTCTATGGAAGCTCATAAACACTAACAAGCACCGTGGGTAATACTCTATTATCAACTGCCAGGAGAGTCGAACTCTGTTTTAGGCAGTACCAAATGACGCCAGCTATATTTTCTAAAGAAAAGTAGCTACATTTCCAAACACAGATCTGAGGCATAAGTTGAATCCGTTATTTTAACTAGAATCTGAAAATATGGCCTCCGATGGGGAAAATACATTAGTTAGTAAGTAGTTTAGAATGGATTAAAAACACTTCAGAACTGCTAAAATATCAGCTTTCGGCATTCCTCATGATCCTCGATAAGATCAATTCTTCATACTTTTGTACTTTAATTACAAATGATTAAAGAGAGCACTGGAATTTCATTAAAATTTTCATTCTAATATTCATGTCACTATTTTCATTATTTCTGTGGCTTCTCAATACTCATTTGGTTTTTATAAACTATCCTCTTGCCAAATCAGTTTCACAACCCCATTCATCCAGTCCTACAGGCTTAACACGAACAACATTTACTTATTTCATGTGGAGCTAAGAGTATATAAAAGATGACTGAAAAAAATTTGCTAGAAGTTAAAAAAGACAGCTCACAAAAGCAAAAAGTCAATAACAAACACTAACACAAAATAAGAAGAATGCCATCCATCTGAACTATACATAAAATGTCTAAATTCCTTTTAAAATACAAATATGGCAGTGCTTTATATCAAAGATGTAAAATATGTCAACTACTTTCAGATAATAAACCATAAATGCAAGTGAGCACCAACTATTTACATTAACAGTTTTCTCTGTATTTGTTACCTTTTCAAATGTTTATATATTTAAGCATCATATCAATTAAAATAAATAAAATATTTAAAAATGAAATCACAGATAACAATCTATTAAATATTACCTATACAATAGAAAGAATAACCACATAAACAGAAAATGAAAGGTAATTCTTAATAGAATAAAGTAATACTGATCATAAACCCATTTAAGAGAATTGACTCCTGATTATTTAACCATACTACTTATAATAGAAAAATAATCAAGAACTTGAACCTGATATAAACTAAACCACATTTTAAGTAAAAGACAGCTAAGGCAGAGAACAGAGTGGGCATTCTGGGCTCTAATAAATTATTAGGATTCAGAAAAAACTTCTACAAAGGCAATAGAATTTAACTACTATAAATTGGCATTTTACAGCTTCTAAAATTCATCAAGTTATGACTCATATGGGGGTTAAATTATAAAATCACCTGCGATTCTACTTGTCTATAAGAATGGAAACCTAGATTTGGAGGTTTTAAGATATGAAATAAATTTGAAAAACAAAGTTCAAAACTATAGTTCTTATCTAGAAAGTTCTACCTCTATAGCCAAAAAATTTCCATCGCATGTGAAACATGATGGACATCTACATAAATGAAACACACACACACAGAAAAGCCATGACATGTTATCATTTGTCCCACAGCATTGGCATAAGACTCCCTGTTCTTCCTATAACACAGTAACAAATGAAATAATGTGAAAACTTTTAGTAACTCAAGTAAAAATTATAAATATATGGACAGAGTACACATCACTTAAGGTTGGTATGAATTGCCACTGATGAACAAACAGATTTAAAGAAAAGTAGATTGAATGCATTTCCCCACAACTTTCTATTGCAGAACAGAAAAAATTCTTCCAACAGAATAAATATTTGAATAGTAAAAACCATGTACCTCACTTCTAAGAGACCATTTCACTATATACAGTCTCCATGGTGCTCTTAATAAACTTGAGACACTACTCCAAAAAACCCAGTTGTCATGCATAAATAGCATGACATACAATATTGTTACATATAGTGACATGAAATACACACATTATATATTTATCTGTATATCTATATATATAATTCCTCTTGGTTCAATTCTACAACGAAGTTTCAGCATCCATGTATTTCTTTGTTGGTTCATCTTCAAAATTTATTTTCACACTCACAGGTTTTTCAGGGCTATTTAAAACAAAGAATGAGGATAAAGGATTTTGAAATGGACAAGTATTACATTCTGAACATGGCCAACAATTAGTATCCATAATAAGGCTTTTGAGATGACTATTAATACTATAAACATATGACTTGCTACTGTTATTTTACTACTTTCTTTTCATATCAGTAAACTTAATTGGAAATGCTATTAAAAATTCTTAGTTTTTTTTTAATGGATACATTTGCCACTGAAATTCATGTTTTTCTCACAACTGAAGAGGAAGCTCCTTAAAACTGGTCAGTGTATTGACTATATTTGATTTATTAGTTTTACTTTATATATCAACAGTTGTAGCACTTGACATTTATTTCACTGACAAATCCATTAAAAAATTAACCAGTGTTAATATAGATAAGCATCAAATAATTTCCTGCAAAATGTAACAAATTTATAAACTTTCGCTCCCCAAATTTGGTTCACAAATATAAGATCAAAACACATATTCTATATTTTCAAGTTAATATCCAAGACAATGATTCCATGTATATGGATTTAATTAATTCTAACATATGAATATCTGGGTTTTGAAAAAAATTTTTGAAAGTACAAAAACACACTAAAGTTTGCTGCCTTCTCCAGACAAAACTGAAAGAAGGTCCTCCAAACATTCTTCTGTTAAACAACATAACCCAAACATTCCCTTTCTTCCCATGTGATTTTGAAGTGAAGAGCAACCTGAATGAAAGGCAGAAATATAAAAGATACAGTAATATTACTGTAAGGTCTTTATATTTATCATAACTATACCAACAATCTGGGCCAGGAGTGCTGACAAGGTGTGAAAAATTACTAAGGGTAAATAGAGTATCTAGTGAAATTCTGGCTGCATGGAATAACCCAAAATGACAAAGAGTTTAACTTAAAAACTTCTGAGATCAAAGATAGAAGTGAAGAAAGGAAACAGCCTAGCTTAGAGAATTAGAACTCAAGAAATGATAGAAAAGCACAAAAAAAGATGATAGAGATTAAGTAGGAGCAAGGTTCTAGAAGGAGGTAGAGAAAGAATGAGAAAAACCTAACAATTATTATCAAAAGATAGCGGCCAGAAAGACAATAACAGAAATAGGTATGTGATTGCTTGCCTGGAAAAGTTCTGATCTGATGCCCAAGCAGAATATACTGACACCCAACATAGTGTCTGGCACAAAGTGTACACAAAATAATTATTTGTTGAATATGAATGACTGAGTACCCTACAGGATAATATCTCATTTCTCCGGAGACCTAAGGGATTAAAGTACTAACGATTATCAAACTAGAATCCATGGTGTTCAGGCCTTGAAGTAACGGCAAAAGAAAGAAAAAAGGGTTACATAACAAGAAACATAAGAAAGGGCTTATGAAACAGTTATGTAATTCATGGTCCATTATAAAATCGAATGGCCTTTGTATCCATGGATTACATTTCTTCCAATATCTTCTAGGAAAACATTTACCTCACCTGAAGAAATGGAAAGCTAAAACAAAACAAAACAAAACAAAAAGAAAGAAAACAATCATGTTTTTCTCTTTTCTTGGATCATCAGAAAGCATGATTGGGGTAGTATTCAATTACAGTATTTATTTAATCCCTAGTAATTATCTTTCTTTCTATGGTATCTGATCTTTTATATATTTATGCCATACTACCATATATATATTCATTTTTATTATAAAATAGCTCAAATTTTTTTGAAATAGGCTAACTATAAATTTAAAAAATAACAAAACAATCAGTACCTATATCTGATTCCAGTACACAGTAAAATGATGAATACATGGATGGATGAAAAGGAAGAAGGAAGGAAGAGAGGAAGAAAAGAAGATTGGTTTTGTTAAGTAAGGAGAATATAAATTATGTAAATTGAGTTAAATTTAATGGTTGTATTGAATAGCTATCCATAAGTAAACTGAAAAGTAGCTATAGTTAGAAAATGTGTAAATAGTTACAGCTACCTCGTGTTAGATCTGGTTACTTTGGCATTCTCAGTATTCATGGAAAGTGCCTTCCACTGTGCAGTTTTGGCCATTTCATCTGATATGTTAACAACTGAGGGATCAACACTGAAGAACAAATACACTTTTTGGTTAGTATTCAGTACTTGCAAAAGCATTAATATTGTCATTATGTATATAATATTTGCTTTCATCAACTTAAAACTGAGAAAACTCTTTGCCATGCACCTAACCCAAGGTCTAGCAAGATATTAGAATTTTGGAATTCTGTTACAAAGGTCTCATGGTGGAATTGCATCTTTCTTTATAATAAAAACTAGGAGTAAGATTAATTAAATTGGCAACAATGCCCAAAGATCATCATCTTGGCTATAAGTATACTATTGAAGTAACATAAAAGAATATATTAATGTGCTTATAAATATAAAAAATAATACAGCCTCAAGTCAATTAGAAAACATTTTTATAATTCCCACAAATATCAATCTCATCAAATAAATATCCAAAGTATGTAAGGAAAAATTAAAACTATGATTTTTTTTTTAAATCCTTGCTTTTTATAGCTTTTAAAAATCATTAAAAAGAATGTTGGGAAAGGTGACACTTTAAAATTGAAAACAGAGCTCTGAAAATATTTCAACAAATAACACAAAAACAGGTTTTAAGTACTACTTTTAGCTGGCATTCACATGTTCAGTGTCAGTGTTATTATATCAAATTTATCAAAATCAAATCAAAAGAACAAAATACGGTCCTTTCATGATAAGGGACAAATGTAACCATTCCATGTCTCTATGAAATATTGCAAAAATTATTTCAAGACCCCAAATCCAATAAGGCTGAAATCCATAAACAATTTTGCACTTAAGATTGTCAGTCACAAGTAATATGAAAGTACTACAAAGTCAATAGAAATATATTTGAGAGCCCTTTGTCTTCACCAGAAGAAAAACACTTCATGCAAACAAGCGACAAATACAAATGTCAAATTAGATGTTAAATTAACAATGTGATGGCAGCTAGGTTATAAACGACTAAATAGCAGTCATTTAGAAAGTGCTAGCTTTGTTCATACTTTAAATGTCTTTTAAAATTTAAGACTGTAGAGAAGTGTGACATGGTCACTGGAGAGTCTATAGGAATGGCTGCTTCACCAAGTCAATTTTTTTCAAGTACACAAATTTGAATGCCCAAATTCACAATGGCAGACCCATGCAACTTGAAACTCTGCCTACCCAGAGTAAGTGTTTCTCTGCTTGGTTGTCAACTTTAACTGAAGAGAGAAATTCTTGAAGCGCTTTCTAGCTTCTAAATGTCTTCCTCTAAGAACTTTTCCATTAGTAGAAATTAAGACCTTTTTTGAAGAAAGTATACATTTTGTTTTTGCCCAAAATAAAATTAGATGGGAAAAAATTTGTCTACATTAAATTATTTTCATATTTTTATAGGGCTTTCTAGTTTCCAAATGCTTTCACATATTATCTCATTTGATTTTCATGACAAGTAATCTAAAGCTACTCAAGATTTAAAATTCTAGCAAACAGGTCAGCCAATTCCTGGGACTCTGGATGTTTAAATTTTAAGCAAAGCAGCATTAACCATGGCTCATGTCATCACTTAAAAAAGTAAATATACAGATACCCATTCTTTTTGTCAAATATCAGACAGTGAAGGACAGACTCCACTTAAATTTATCAAGGTCCATGAGCAATCACACTGAGAAAATGATAACGCAGGACCTGTAGAAATCAAGTGGCAAATAATCTTAGCAAATTGGGGAGAGTCACTAACGACCATGATGGCACTTCCTATTCTCTTTTACAAGTACAACCAACACAGTTAATATATTAATTAATTTAGCAAACATTTACAGAATATAGTGAAGCAGTGCACTGTAGTTGGATATATTAAAATGTCTAAATTTGACATTTAATTTACAGTATATAAGGATTTGAGGGAAAATCATGAAAGGTGATACAGAATAATACCAATGATGAAAATCAGTAGTAAAAAGTAGAGGAAAATTACTTGATGAATTTATTTACAAAACTAATCAACATGTACAAGTCCAAATGTGACCTCTGTAAAAACTATAAAGATTAGTTAAAAATGAAAAAAGACTGAAGCAAGTTAGTTAAATATCAACAAACATTTTTCATTAACTGGTCAGGGAACGAACGTATATACATTCTAAAACTGATTTTTCTACTATAAAAGCTAATCAGAAATGGAATAAATGCACAGAAATAGGAATCAGATGTGTGCATAAGTTTTTAATCTTTCAAAACTACAAAAAAGTTTACATTTCCCAACCTCTATCTTTAGTTCTTAAATTTAAAAAATAATCACCAAAATCATACACTATAAACTATATGAAACAATAATTTTCCCATAAAATAAGCCCTCACTGCCAATGGTCAAATCACACCTCTAGAAACTGAGAGAGTTCTCCGGCCTCTAACCATAGTTACATATTGGAAGGTCATCAAAATATGGATTACAAATGTTTATTTTCCAGCACACTCTGACCCCAGCACTAATGAAGGGCAGAAAGGAAAAACCTGCACTCTTGAGAGAATGAGAATATTATAAGACTTGTGTACAGATTTTAAACTTCACTAAAACAGATGGAGTGATAAAAGACAATTAAATCTTGTCTGCTTCGCATGGAAGTTAGTTAAGGCCCTGGTCCAAGTCCAGCTTTTTCTTCACTCCTGCCTATAACCTGGGTGGGGAAGGAGCAAGGGACTTCCTTTTCAAACTACATGAAGCCCTCCCTTAGTTGATAGGCCAGATGCAGGTTTTGTCATCTTTTTAAAAACAGATGTAATATTACATGGCTTATTCAAGCACTTGACATATACATAAAAATACATTTTACAAAATAAAATTTTATCTCACCTATATTTTAGGGCCTTAACTGGAATTTGCAAGAGACTACCCCCTTCAAATGGAAGGTGCACAGTATCGTCATCAGCTTGTAGCATTCGTTCAGCTTCCTATAGAGCACACACGTGAAGAGATTACTTTTCCCAGAGAATTTCCAGGAGGACCAATTAATATATAATATCTTAAAGAATTAGAAACCCAAACTGACAATATTATTTAAATATAACGTATCTGCCATGACTGAAAAATTCATTTTACTATTATGAACACATACTTGTAGTATAAAATGAAAACAACCGGGCCGGCCCCCTGGCTTAGCAGTTAAGTGCGCACGCTCCGCTACTGGCGGCCCGGGTTCGGATCCCGGGCGCGCACCAACGCACCGCTTGCCGGGCCATGCTGAGGCCGCGTCCCACGTACAGCAACTGGAAGGATGTGCAACTGTGACATACAACCAGCTACTGGGGCTTTGGGGAAAAAAAAAGGAGGAGGATTGGCAATAGATGTTAGCTCAGAGCCGGTCTTCCTCAGCAAAAAGAGGAGGATTAGCATAGATGTTAGCTCAGGGCTGATCTTCCTCACAAAAAAAAAAAAAAAATGAAAACAACCACTTGTAAAGATTAATTTTAAATGGTTATAACTTTCATTTCTGTAAGTTAATCATTAATACTATTTTAAAATCAATTTAGCTACATAAATTCTATTATAAATTATTATGTAGGTATATAATGAGAAATAAAACTTAGTCAAATCTCATGGCTCTCATTACAATACAATATAGGCAAAACCTCAATCTCAGCAATACTGATATTTAGGGCCAAACAATTCTTTGTTGTAGGGGACAATCCCGTGTATGGAGGATGTTTAGCAGCATCCTAGACCTCTACCCATTAGATGCCAGCAGCAGCCCCTCCAGTTTTAATAATCAAAAAGGTCTCAGACATTGAAACATGTCCCCTGAGAAGAAAAGTCACCCCAGGTTAAGAACAACTTAGATAGGAGACAGGAACCAAAATCATGATATTTTAATAACTGGAAGGAGGGTAGGGAGGAGACACAGGGCAGTATAGAAGAGATTGAGAGCATCCTACTCCTCTTTTTTACTAATAGAAATCCCACTATTTGGAAGTGGCAATGTGCCCAGCTTTAAAATAAATAAATAAAATCTAAATTTCCCAGCGTTCCTTGCAACTCAGTGTGGCCATGTGGTGCAAGTGGAACTTACTGGATGACAATTCTGGAAAGATTCCTTAAAACAAGACAATAGGGTAAAGCCTATTTTGCTTTCTCTCTCCCACCCCCATCCTCCTTCCTGCTGTCTCTAATGCTAACACCATAGCTCAAGTTCAGCAGCCATTCTGACCCCTGAGGTGATTCTGAGGATGGAAACTATCAGCTGGGGATGGGAGAAAAACAGCACAGGAGTCCCTGATAACTCTGTGGAGCCATCACACTAGATCACTTACTTGCAAGACATGTACATCAGAGAACAAACTTTTGTGTTTAAGTCACTTTTACTTTTGTTTTCTGTTATGTACAACTGAACCTTATTCTAACTGATACAGGAAGTAATAAACAGGCAATTTCACCTAAGTGTCTTATAAATAAATTACATCCTATTTGAAAAATCATCAAAAGCTCAAAAACATTTACATACATAATATAGCTTTGGAGAAAACAAAAATCTTTTAAAAATTTGAGGCCCCATTCAAATTAGTATTCCAATTAGTATCCTAATTAAAGAGTCATAATTTTTGTTGAAGTAAACATAAAACCAGCAATTTTGTCATAAATCAGCACTGAATAATCAATCTAAACCATGAAAAAATGCCAGCAAGCCCTAAACACACTTGTCTGCAAAGCTTTAACAAATGCATTTTCATAAATACTATGCAATATAAGGTATAAATTATGCTTCTTTCTCTCAAAAATTAGGAAAAAAGACCCAGTAATTTTCAGATCTCTATTTAAACAGAACCATAACATTTAAAAATGTATATCTTTCTTCCTATCTTTGATTTTCACACAGTGTTCTGAATGGGAAAATTGAATGAGGCACTAAAATCAACAAAATCATCTACCCTACATAATCAATGTCTACTTTTCCTTCTTACTAAGTAATAGCATTGGGCTGGGTATTAAAAAAACAAAAAAAAAGAATCAAATGCAGAATAAAGTACTGCTGTAAATCTCAGTGTACATATCAACTAATGGTATGTAATATCGCATATAAAGACTACAGCTTTATTATACTTTTAGTAAAAAGATACTTAAAGTCTTTTTTGTCATTATGTATGCCAGATTATTAAAACAGTTACAAATTAAAATGTACTTTTATATTTAAGGTTAAATTAGATGGTAGACTATGATGTAGAATTACCTTATATTACCTATGTTTTAATACCGCTAAATTCTTCTAACTGTTGACTAAGCACACACATGACATGTAATTTTTAAAAAGTGTTTTTGTGTCAGGGCTATTGGTGAAATGGGTAAGAGCCTATGTTTGGGACAAGTTACCTACTAACCTCTCTGCCTCAGTTTCCTTATTTGTAAGTTGGGGATAATAAAAGTACTTACACTTTATAACAAACAATAAGGCTCTTAGAAGAATTAAAGGTGTTGATACCTGTAAAGTGACTGTAATAGTGCCCGCCACTTGGTACAAAATATTAAAACAAGTGAATGGTGTAAATTTAAAAGTCTTGTCTTTTTACCTCTTTCTCTTTTTTCTTTTTGTCATCTTCTTTCTTTTTCTTACTCTCTGGCATGAGATCATCAAGCCAACTAAGTTCTCTCTTTGTGAAACACAGGTCCATGAGTTTGCGTACAAAGACCAATGCAAGAACCTTAAGAAAGTGGGGGAGAGAATATTAAATATTAAGTAACATCTAAAAATATATAAATTATATCACTTGAAGAGAGAAAGACTACTTATTAAAGCATAAATGACAAAAAAGTGCTTCATATATTTTATTTTAAAATGATTTCACCACCATCTTATTTCAAAGGAACTCAGACACCTATTTATCTTTTTGAACTTTCCACCCAAAGAAAAGATATAAAGAAAATGGCATTTTCAATCTTTTCCCATATAAATCCCTTCCACTCTGCATAAAATTATCAAGCAGATTAAGCATAGTGAGTAAAACGAGATTATTAATTTTTATGATGATTTTGCACTACACACATTACATAAATAGATATAATTTTAAAAATCTCTTAAGTAATGCATTAGAAAACCTATTTTCCAACATTAGGTTTTAACTTTCCAACCATATTTGTGAAAAAGACATATTATTACTTTAATTTGCTTTTCTTTAACTGCATCAAGGCTGAAGATGTTTTCAAATGTTCATTAGCCATTTGGATTTCCTCTTCCGTTACTTATTTCCCATCCTTTGCCTGTTTTTCAACTGTTTTTTATGATTTTCGTTCATAAATTCATATGAGTTCTGTGTAGTCTGGATAGAAACACTTTATCTGCCTTGTATGTTACAAATATTTTCTCCAAGTTCACAATCTGATTTTACCGTCTAAGGACATATAAAATTTTCAATTATCATGTGGTCAAATATATCTTTCTTTTACAGTTGGGTTTTTCCCATCTTCTTTGAAAAGTTACCCGCAATCACTAGATTATACAAATATTTCTCTAATTTTTCTATTAAAATTTATTTTAACATTTAAATCCTAAATTTGTTTATGATTTCTTTCTGAATATGGTATCAGGTAGGGAGAGCAACCTTATTTAGCTCCCAGTATATAGTCAAATCTTCTAACATTATATACTAAATTTTCCCACTTAAATGAATTACATCTTTAATGAAATAATCTGCTTATGGTATTCAAGGGGTAAATTCTCATATATTCTAATAATTCTCTGCACTCAATCTATTTTTCTGATCTATTTGTCTATTCCTATCCCAATTCCAGATTGTGTTAGCTACACTGACTTGACAGCAATTCTTAAACATTTAGTTATTAAAACAGTATACTATCAGCACAGGAACAGTCAAGTCCCTCATCCCTGGACCCAGCCAGAAATTCTTAATTATAATTATCTTTGTTTTGTTATTCTCTGGTATTTATTATATCTTTATTCTTTCATTAACATACAATTTATATATTGTAAAATAGAAAAATAGCAGGTGTACAGATCGATGCTTTTGACAAATGTAAATACTCATCCAACCCACACTCAAAAAAGATATAGAACATTTCTACCACCCATGTTGTTGGGACTCTGGCATTTATGTTTCTCCACAAGCTTTAAAATTATGTAGTTCACACTGACACCAACTCCCTCCCTCAAATACATACACAAATAAAACTCTAGTAAAGTTCATTCTTGGAAGTGACATTTTTATAATACTAAGTCTGCAAAACAAAGAACATGGTATATCTTTCTATTTATTCAGGTCTTAATTTTACGTCCTTCAATATTGTTATGGGTTGAATTGTGTCCCCCCAGGAAAGATATATTGAAGTCCTAACTCCCAGTACCTCAGAATAAGACCTTATTTGGAAATAGGGTTGTTGCAGATTTAATTAACTAAGACAAGGTCCTCCTGGAGTAGGGTGATCTCCTAATACAACATGTCTGGTGTCTTCATAAAATGGTCATGTGAAGACACACTGACACACAGGGAGAACACCATGTGACGAGGAAGGCAGATTGGAGTTACGCAGTTGCAAGCCAAGGAAAGCCAAAGATTGTCAGCAAACTACCAGAAGCTAGGAAGAGACAAGGAAGGATTCCCAACAGGCTTCAGAGGGTACATGCCCCTGTCCACACCTTGATTTCTGACTTGCAGCCTCCAGAACTGTGAGATAATAAATTTCTGCTACTTTAAGCCAATGAGTTGGTGGTACTTGGTTATAGCAGCTCTAATAAGTAATAAAATGTTATTATAAAGGTTTTTCTTTAAATAGGTCTTTCCTTTTAAATTTGTTTTTAAATTTGTTCTTAAGTATTTTATAGTTTTTGGTCACTATTGTGAATACGATTTTTTTCCATTTCCATTTTTAGCATTACTACTAAGATAGAGCCTATATATTAATTCTCATGTTTTCTTGTATCCAGCCACTCTAACAAAATTCTTATTAATTTTATTAGGGCTTTTAGTCTTTTCTGTTTGAGTCATTTGGGTTAATACGTACATAATACAATCACATTATCAACAAATGTTACCTCCTCTTTATACCAATTATTATATTATTCTTACTTTATATCACAGAACCTTCGATTCAATATAAAATAACAATAGTAACAGTGGGCTTCCCTATATGAAAACTCATTTACAAATTTTTATTCACAATGACTGAATTTTATAAAAAGTCTTTTTATCTTTATGTTCATAATTCTTAACGCTGAAGTATTTAATAATGATATATTACTTACAGAAACACTATAAATTTATATATTTGTTAATATCTTAAGATTTTTGCATTTATATTAGTAAGTAAGAGGGCACTACAGTTCTTTTGTACAACTTTATTGGGGTTTGGTATTAAGATCTTGTTAGCATTTCTTGAGGAAAAAATGTAGACGTTTTCATCTTTTCCTTTGGTCTAGAATAATTCAAGAAGTATTGGAATTAATTGTTCTTTAAAATTCAGTTGTTAACCCATCTGGGCCTGGTACTCCAGGAGCAGATCTCTAAACATTTTTTTAGGTCTCTTCTATGCAACGGAGTTACACATATCCATAGATTTTATACTTCTCTTTGGGTCAATTTTGGAAATGTATGTATAGTATGGAAATAACCCATTTCCTCTAGATCAGGGGTAGGCAAATCACAGCCTTTGGGTTAAATCTGACCCACCACCTGTTTTGTATGGCCTGTGAATCAAGAATAGTTTTTACAGATGAACATTTGGAACTGATCTGATGATAGGGAACAATAACTTTGAAGCCCAAGAAAGTGAAATATTATCCCAAATGAAAAACAATTCCAGTCTTCTCGTTAGTAGTCTTTCATTTTAAAATACTATACAATTACTTTTGAATTTCATCAATAAGAAATTGTGGAAATTTCTCTCTTGTTATCTAAGTGCCTATATAATATTCTCATGGCCTACAAAGCCTAAAATATTTAATAACTGACTCTCAGGAAAAAAGTTGTTGATCTCTGCTATAGATGTTCAAATTTATTGCTATAGATTCATGTAATATTTTCTTAACACCCACTGAATCTCATCCAGAGCTGTGGTTGTATCTCTTTTCTCTTTCTTAATCTTGTGTATTTCATTCTCTCATTTTCTTCTTTACTCAGGCTTGGGAAGAGTTTATCCATTATTGATCTTTACAAATAAAAAATTTGGTTGCTTTTATTTTAAGGATTCTTGAATAATAAAGGCAATGAAGGGTACACATTTTTCTATGATTATAATTTTAGCTGTATCCCACAGACTTTCTTAAAAAGTCCTCCATTTCAGTACCTCCACAATGGTTTTTTAACTCAATTTTCCACCCAGGGATTATTTCAGCATTTAATTTCTAAATAGTTAAGATTATTTTAGTGACTTTTAATTATTTATTTGTAATTTAATTTATTTGTGATCAGGGAATATTACCTGTATAATTTTTATAGCTTTTGAATTTTTTAAGATTTTCTTTGTGCCCATGTACATAATCAATTTTTACATGGTATTTACAAAAGGATGCTATTTGCAAGAATATTCTGTGATAATTTAATGAATTATATTGTCTTATTAGTATCATCTATAACCTTTATTATTTTTTAACTTCTAGATTTGTTAATTTCTGAAAATGTATTGAACTATCCTATTAAAGAACCATGTTGTTCTAAGTTGCTTTGCTTTTTACATTTGGCTATTTTATTTATTCTATAAACGTCCTAAATTCTTAAGTTGTTTAAAAATACAAAACAGTGTTCTATATAGCTCAATGACTAAAAACACAAAACAAACAAAAATTTACAAAATGACAAGCAAACTCAGTTTCGAAAACAATTGGTTTAATTGCTAGAAAGGGCTAGTTCACACTTCCCAATACCTAAGATGCTTAAAATGGGCTATTCCTTTTCTCAAAATCAATTATAAATATTAATAGAATAATTATTATGAAAACACACAAAAATGTTATTAATTAGGGACAAAGTCTGGAGAAAACCCTTACCATCATGGGAAAAACTACTGCAGCAGCTGAAGCTTTTATCACCCACAGAAGAACCAGACAAGTGAGCTGAATGACTGTGAAGATATGCACCTTCCAGAGAGGCACATAACGGAGGTATATCAGGTCGGGCTGATGCTTAGCAGGCATTCCAAACAACTTTATACGGTCAAAAAACTATGTATCAAATGGAAAACAAAATAAAACAAAGTTTTCAACAAAAATATCATTTCTGCTACTGAGGAAAAGAAACCATATTCAACTTTAAGAAATTATAATTCAACTTTAAGAAATTATAATCAACTCTGTGATTTAAACTATAACTTCTTGATATATTCTGATTGTATAGGAGAATGTTTCAATATAGAATATCTAGATCCAAGGAGAAAAAAAAAATCAAGGCAATCGTTTGAATTAATGCAATTAATTTAATCAAAAAACTCAAACCAAAATGTTTTAATTGGGGGGATTAAAATATTTAGATAAATTTATCTGCTATAATCAAATGTAGAAGTCATTTAATCTCTTTAAACTTGTTTTCTAATATGTACAATAAAAAGTTCTTTAAGGTTCTTTCCAAGTCTAACATTACCAATTCTATGAAAATAACCTGAGGTAAAAATTACCAATTTTTCACCCAATGAAAACGAAACTACGAGCAAATTCTTTTATCTTTTTGAGCTTTAATTTCCTCATGTATAAATTGGTAATAAGATACCTCACAAAACTGTTGTAAAAAAATCAAGTGAGTTAATGAGATCATTTCTTGACCAGTAGGGAGTAGATCCCGGACTGTGTTGAGAAAATAAAGATGCTGCCTCTGAGCAGTCCTGCCAGTCACTTTGCTGGCAACTTTAGACAACATGCTTTTCATGATAGGAGGTGATCATGTGGTGCTAACTGTGCTTTATGAGCTAAATGCTTTACACTAAGATTGGATTCACATAAATCTTAATAAACGTTATCAGGTCATTTTCCAGGAAGTATTATAAATAAGACAAAAGGGAGCAGTGATATCACTGGGCTCTAGCCTGGGCTCCACTGCTTACTTAGTTCAGAACCTTCCGTAAGTCCCTCTATTTCTGTTTCCTGACTTACAAAAATAGTACTGTTTATCTAAATGGTATTTAGATCCTCGAAACAATCTTTCCTGCTTCCCAATATTGTTTCGAGGATCACAGAAAATAACTTACGTACTAGGATTTATAAACTGTATTGCACCATACAAATGACAAGTGTTACCATTTTTATAGAAAACTATTATCTATTTTCTATTTTTAAGCACTGCAATTGCTATTCTACACGTCAGAAATAGCACTTTTTCCCCATTCCAATCCTTTTGATCCTCCCTCTTACTATACTAGTCTTTATTGATAGTTACAGGGCCTTTTATTGGCTCCAATTAAAAATAGGTAAGGACCATATCATTTCATGATCTCATTCTCAGGGGGAAAAAATGTGCAATAAGCAATAATCTCTCAGGAGATATGGATTTGAAGTCACCACAGGTAGTTAACCTGCCCCCAAAATGTCAGAGTTGAGAATAAATCACTACCATCACAAAAACAATCTTTGCAATATTCAAACAAGTTTAAAATATTTTTAAGTTTTTCTATGACATCATTAAATACTTAAGACTTGCCTGGATTCCTTTTAATGAGGAAACTCCCATGTAAAGGAAAACACCATACAGAACAGGCATTGGAATAAACTGCAGGTAAAATGACCACAGTTAGAACCCATGCTACTAAAACAATTTCACAGTAATAACTACACAAAAACAGTCAGTGAGTACCCATGGAGATAGAATTAAAGCTCTTTCAATGATGAGACCTAACTTTTCTACAAATCAGAAAATCGCTAGTAAATAATAACCTCCTTGAAAAAGTGCTTTTCTTTTACATGTTCCGTCCTCAAAAACCACCGTACATCCAGTGGTTAAGAGCATAGGCACTACAATCAGACTACTTGGTTTAAGAACCCAGTTAACTTCTTACTGAGCCTTAACCTCTCTGTGTTTTGGTTTTCATATCAGATTGCCAAGAAAATTAAAGGATTCTGAATACATAAAACACTCAGAAAAGGATGTGGAACATATCAATCACTCAAAAAGCATTAGCCATTATTATTACTATCACTACCCCTACAACGACTATTATACAGTACCATCTACTGAGTATAATTGAACTCTACCCTCAAAAGAAAGCCCTTATTACTTTGGCAGTTAGGGGCATCTGAAACCACCTACCTAGCTCATGCCTAGGCATCCTACAGCAAAGTTATTAACAGGCCCCATTCATTTACTCAAAACCATAATCAGCACTCAGACCCAAGGGAGAGACCCATAAGGCAAAAAGATCTAACAGCCACAGAGGAAAACCACATCTACTCTCTACTAAACAACTTAATACATCCTTCCTAAGGACCTCGGGAGAAAAAAATAGGGAGAGAAAAAAACATGTTAAAAATCTAATGGAGGGGCTGGCCCGGTGGCGTAGCAGGTAAGTGTGCGCACACTGCTTCAGTGGTCCAGGGTCCGTGGGTTTGGATCCTGGGCGCGCACTGACGCACCGGTTGTCAAGCTGTGCTGTGGCGGTGTCCCATATAAAGTACAGGAAGTTGGGCACGGATGTCAGCCCAGGGCCAATCTTCCTCAGCAAAAAGAAGAGGATTGCAACAGATGTTAGCTCAGGGCTAATCTTCCTCACAAAAAAAAAAAAAAATCTAATCCACATCCTGAGGGAATTTCAAGAAAATATTTTCTCCATAAAGCAACTTCACAATGCTAGGAAAAATGTATAATCAGAATGAAAAAAGCTCCTGGAAATTAAAAATATCATTATTTAAATGACTAAAAAGAATTTTATAATAATGATTTTGATTAAGACCAAAGAGATCAATATAATAATAAGAAAAATTGTAATTACAGCACAGAATGTAAATGTTGGTAACCTTTACAATAACAATAAAACTAAAAATATAGCAAAGGCAGGTGATGGAAGGGAGAGTGGGGATGGTGGGCACTTAAGTGTGCTAAATCCTCATGAAAGACATAATCTCAGGTCACACGCTCTCAAACTTTTTGGTCTCAGGACCCCTTTATACTCTTAAAAAGTACTAAGGACCCTCCCTCCAAATACTTTTGCTTAAGTTGATTCTATATATATATATATCGATATGTATTGATATTGATATAGAAAGATAGATATGTGGGATATAAATAGACAGATATTCACCATATTAG
The DNA here is from genome assembly GCF_057802395.1 of Ceratotherium simum simum. Taxonomy (NCBI): domain Eukaryota; kingdom Metazoa; phylum Chordata; class Mammalia; order Perissodactyla; family Rhinocerotidae; genus Ceratotherium; species Ceratotherium simum. The sequence continues at coordinate 32,126,959 of NC_141904.1, forward strand.
AAATTAAAAGAAAAATTTTAAATTATTTTTTAATTCATTTAAAAATAATAAACCCATTACAAGTTAAGAACGTATTTTTTATGAAAAACTATAATTTCCAAAAGAAAAGTAAAGTGAGAAGAGTAGCATTGTTTTGTATTTCTGTAAATTTCTTTAGCGGGTGGCTTAACAGGAGACAACTGATTTCTCACAGCTGGGTCTGCACTTCAATCTGCTGCAACGTTGTTTTGGCTGACATACATGGAGAAAATCCAGCCTCACAGTTACATAACTGGAAAGGGAAGGATCTGGCAGATCCCTGACAAGAGTGTCAGGGACTCCCAGAGGTCCTTGCACTAGACTTTGAGAATCACTCTTAGGCAAAGAGATTCAGTTTAAAGATAATATAGTGAACAAATTATAAAAGTATTTAAAAGTATAATGGTGATAACCACCAAAATAACTTAAAAAACAAAAGAGTAAAGAGTTTAACTCTCGAGAGTTGCTTTTGTAAACTGAGGGAAAATATGGAGACTTTTCACATTTTAGAGCTTTCTTGATACTCTACTTCAATTTTTCTGCCTATATGCAGTTAATACTTAAAAAATTTTAAAACAACTTACAAAATTTAAAGGGCAACCTTCTTCATCAGTAGGGGACAGCATCCCCATAAGACTGCACTAAATATTCCTCCTCTTGTCCTGAGCACTTCTTACTATACACTCATAATTACACTATGCGGTAATTGTCCACTTACCTGTTGCTCCAACCAGATTGCCAAATTCTTAAAAGTAAACAATAACGTATCCTACTTATTATTGTTTCCCCAGTGCTTAATAGCACAATAAGTACTCAAAAGATATTTGGTGAATTAATGGCTGCTAGAAAGCCCACAAAGAGTAGCCAAAGAATTCTAGTACTTAACTATAATTTTCTTACTTAATGTATAACATACGTATGCACACATACACACCCGAAGTTTTCTTACTTAAGTTTGTACCAAAATTATAAATGGTATACAACTCTTTACTTAATAATCTTCTTTACAACAAAAATAACTAAAACACCAAGGGAAAAAAAAATCGAGTTAGCTCTTCCACGATGAACAGAAAACTTCTGATTAGATATTTAACTATGTCTGCTATGGTTATTGTGACTTTTTTTTAAATCACTAGATTCAGTAGGACATGTATAGTAAAAATCAGACGTAACTAAAAGATGTTTAACATAAAGTATAATTTCTTACATGCTTCATTTATAATATTAGCTGTATTTGTTTTTGTAATGAGTGCTACTACTTTTTGTTTCATTTAGTTTATCAGGAAGAATGCACTAATTCAATTAATGGTGATATTACTTTTACATTTTAGTCAAATAACTTTCATCCATCTTTCAATATTACTTCCTCTAATATGCCTATAAAACCCTCTGGGTATATTCTTCTTTTAGATCATAACTAAGCCATGGATTAACTCCTTCCAAAACTCTATGGTCTTTAATACTGTTCTTTTACATTACTTTTAAAATGGATACATCTAACACTAAAATGGCTATTATACTGAAAACCATACCAAAATATTATTTTCCAAGCAAATTCTAGGAAATGAAACTCATTTTAGAAATTTTAATATTTTGTTTTCATACAAGCAAGTATAAATTTTAAAATAAAGATTTTAAAACATTGCAATAAACAGATTTTACCTTAAGTATTGAAGTCATGAACACAGAGAGGCCCATTAGAATAAAAATCATTAGCCCTGTAACCCGCTGTTCACGAATTCCCAAAAACTTAGGTTGTTCCCCTGGAGCAGAACATTCAGATTCAACTTTTAAGCTGTTGACATGACTTATTGACAACACTGTTGCAGCCACAAACCATGGAAGTCCCATGACAGAGCAAACTCCCAACATAACACCAACCATGAGCAAATCAAGGTGATAGCCAGCTCCTTTCTGAAAAGTGAAATGAACATGAATATTTATAAGTCTAAATTGTTCTTTTAGGTTAAAATTCTATACTACTTATAGAGAGAGAAGAAATTAATTTTCATCTTATGTCTTTTAATGTTCTAGTCATTATGAAAACACCTCAAACTCTTGAAGAAATTACACTACTTGAGACAAAATTTAAAAATCACCTTCAATTTGTGCTCCTTTCTGTTTATGATTACAGCTGTAATTTGTTGATCCATAAAGATGAGAATGGTACAAAGCAGAGCTGGAATAGCAGCTATTAATAAGGTCCACCAAGGATTTTCTCCCAATGGGCTTATGATCCAGCCCCTATTTGGATCAGTAGGCTGTTAAAAAATTAAAGATAAAAAGAAAGAAAAAAAGTTTCCTTCTACTGCACAAAATTTCCACAGCATAGACTGCATCTATTCCAAGAAATGCCAAGGGATCAATCAGAAAGAACTGGAATAAATCTTAGGATGTATGGTGAATTATTTGCAAAGACAGCCACAGGAATTCTTCCCAGCTTTAGATGGAGGTCCTTCGTCCATGTGACATAGCCACTCTTCCCATCTAGAGGTGGAGTCTCTCTCCTCTCCTAGAACCTGGGATGACCTATGGTTTACTTTAACCAACAGCCAAAGTGACATTGTGTGATTTCTGAGTCTTGACCTCAAGAGCCCCTGCAGTTTCTTCTCTAACCCTCTCAGAATCCTAAGTTTAAGCTGTTGAGTAAGCCTGGATAAGCTTTCTTGAGGATGAAACACAAGTTGGTGAGAGACAGACGCAAGGCAACTACCCTAGCTGTTTCAGCCATCTGAACTCACGTCCCAGACATGTGCACGCGGCCATATTGCCCCCGTTGCGGCAACATATGACTGCAGCCACATAAAAGATCCCAAACCAAGGGACTAGACCACTACCCAGCTAAGCCTAGTCCCAAATGCCACAGATTTATGAACAAATAAAGGGTTGCTGTATAAAGGCATTATGTTTGGGGAGGTTTGTTATGCAGGAATAGATAAGGGAAGCAGAGTGTCATTTCAACATGTTCCTATCTTCCCCATATAAAGTGAAATCAATCTACTTACTAGATTAACTCCTAAACTAAACTGCTTTAGAGACTCTGCAAGACTAGAGACCTTGGCTGGGTCAGTACTAAATCAGAATTGGGCCTCAGGACAAATCATCTACTGACGTAAGTCTGGCATTTTATCAGATACTAATACATTTCAATACTGTAACATAAAATTTGTTTCACAGCCAAAAATCTTAAAAGATCATAAGAGAGTTTAGTACTCTTGGAGGATATTGGATATATGGAAATCTAAACATGTTTTCATTACCTAGACTTCAGTTAAGCCTGTTTTTTCTTCATGAAAACATGTGTCAATACAAAAGGAAAATTCAATATTTTCAAATTCAGGTATTCCAATTTCCCCACACTGATATACATTAAACTGCTTCACACTGCATAGGGATAAACAACATTTTATCTATACAATGCACATAGCAAGTGTTCCCTATTTGTTTCCCTAAGTATATTTTATGGCCCATGAAATCAGTTTGCTTCTTGAAAGCTAAATCAATAAATGAGTAGGAAGAATGTATTTAAGAACCAGAATAAGGAACTGGGGCGAGGATTATAGGAAATGACATCAATACTTTGAACCAATATTAGTTTACAGTTTCATTTATTTGTAAGTCTTAGTAAAAATAGAATGACTTTCATATAGTCATCTCTAAATGTGCCTCAATATCTATGCTTTTAAATAAAAGTCTCCAAACTTTATATACTCTTAGCAGCAAAAAAACTAAAAAACTGTAAAAATAAAATTGAGTATATATACCCAATGGCTCTATACTAATTGGTGTGTTATGTTACTAATGGTTCTCCACATAGTAAAATTCATATAGTTAATATTATAAAGCTAAATTTTTCTTAATTTTAGGTAAAAATATAAATAGACTGTCTAAATAATTTTGGTGGTCATTTTCCACCCATGCACTCTACTTTGGAGACCACTGGTTTTAAAAACAATGTTATTTTTTTTATCCTAGTGAAAGATAAAACAGACTAAAATTATCTTCATTATATTCCTTATTTCTAATTCCCTTTAAAACTTCTGCTTCTAAAAGAAGTCATATAATTTGCTAAATGCAAATATAAGCAAGTGACACAAATACTTAACTATAAGAAAATTCCAGAAACCATTCAAAAGCTACCACCTCCAACTTACAAGAGAAAATAATTAATGGATGCTATATTATGCATATGATATACTGCATACAAAAGAACTATAGCTTGCCAATAAAAGCAAAGGATTCATGGATGCTCAGATTAAGTATCATTTTTCTTGTGTAAGAACACATTTGATTCTCTCCTGATTCTGGTATAAAATATTACATGGAGCTTTCTAATTACTGTCAGATACACTATCCTTCTAGAAATTTAACTAAGATCTCCTTGCTACTCTTATAAATTCAAGTTTGAGTTACTTCTTTATAAAAGAATAAAAATGTTTCTTTTGCCTGGAAAGTACATCATGAACTTACCATGAGAGCAGGTCAAATTTTTTAAATGACTCCCAACTCCTCACCATGGATATTTTTACTCTCCCTGATGGACTAGCTTTAATACCTTCTTGCTTATTTCCTAAAAAGGTTCTCTTGTCTCTTTTCATCCTGTTACTTTTATATATGTGAGAAATTCATATATTATTTTTTCCTTTCAAAGCATCAGCTCTTCATACAGACTATGCATATTTTTTAAAAAACTACTTAGGAGGCAGTTTCTCACTTTAAAGTAAGTTTGGTGTACCCAAGTAACAAACAGCCAAGTGTTTTCACCCTTACCTCAAATTTTTCAGGAACATGAAGTTTAGGAGATGGAACTCCTATAAGGTAGTCAACTGCAACCATTATTACTATTGTGAGAAATACAGCAAAGTCACTGATTGTCGATCGCACCTATGTTAAAGGGATTATGTTAATATAAATGTAGAAATACTATGTGTCCTTTTTTAAATAATTCATATCTTTCACAGATTAAAATATGCCATTAGAAAGTGTGAATGAGGTTTTTAATTAGTGACAATCTGTCAGTGAAATACATTTATATCTAATATTTTTTCCAAAAGATAAGAAACACATTTCACAACTAACCTACCATCTCTTATGGTATTGTTATCTTCCTGCTGTTAGCTCACACATGTAATATACACTCTTCACTATGAATAATTTCTTTATAACTATTTGACATTAAGTATTAACCTTAAACAATATATTACTGTTTTAAAATAAACCAAGGAAATGAAAACTAAAAACATGAATATTACCAGAACTCCAAAATTATACCCCAATTACCTTGGTAGGAAAATAGCGCTTGGTCTTAAATTGCTTGAGGAATGAAGACAGAAAAAATGTTGTGAAAAATAAGATGACACACCAAAAGAGCACATCTGGAATATAAGGTCCATGAAGACTACAAGCTGATCCTACAAATACACCATGAAAGGTTTTACATTCCTGGAAAAAAATAGAAAGAGGAGGGGATGAAGGGGATTCTCAGATATCCAATAAAGTACTAATAAACTTCATTGACTCTAAGATGCTATTACAAGATACTATTATAAAACACATTATTTTAAGATTCACTTAGAAAGAAAAAACACCGCCAAGTCAACTATAACACGCCATCAATTATAAGATACATCTTAAGTTCACAGACGTTATGATTTGAAAAATATGGGCATCTTAAATCACTGAACTGAAATACAGTATTTTGCAAAATTACGCCACACATTCCTTTCAACTCCATATTCCCTTTAATGAAAGGCTTACAGTGAGCACTAATTCCAAAAGGTTTCATCTGCATTCTTGCTGGTCCACAATTTTACTATCCTTCCTTTGCTTCCAAACAAGTCACTTAAAAGCAGCAGAGAGAAAATTACTACTATGTCTTTTTATGATGCTAAGTAGAGATGGCTGTAGTATTAAATTCAAATCAGTAATAAAAACTGTAGTTGGCTTTTCTGACTTGACCCAAGACCATGAGATTAAAGCATGGGACTATGAGCAGTAATGTGACCATTAAAATATTTCCATTAATATAATCAATAACATAGCATAATATAATGCAACTATAGCAATCTATTGCCTTAGATTTTCCTTTCAGGGGAGAAAAATAACAAAAAGGCAACCAGAGATTAACAAGGCATACGCCACTGAAGTCCTTTTTTTCTTCCTTATATTCTAATGAGACTCATTTTAACAACACAACAACTCAGGTTTACAAAGAAAAACAGTCAGTTTCCATTATTCTCAATTTCTATATGCTAACATTAGTAAACCTACAAATTTACAACATGGATCATGGAAATAAAAGCTACAACTACAAAAAACACCTAAAACACTGGCCCTTTTGGATACCAAGAAAACAAACTGAAAAGACCTATGTCTATAATGTTAAGACATCCTACTCATCATGAAATGAATTTTTTTTTGACAAGTCACTTTCACTTGAGCACTTCTATTAACCCTACCTCTTTCATAACAAAAATGACTCTTTTTTTTGGTGAGGAAGCTTGGCCCTGAGCTAACATCCATTGCCAATCTTCCTCTTTTTGCTGAGGAAGCCACAGCATGGCTTGATGAGTGGTCCGTAGGTCTGTGCCTGGGATCTGAACCTGCAAACCCCAGGCCAACAAAGCGGAGCATGTGAACTTAACCACTACGCCACCGGGCCGGCCCCCAAAAATGACTTTTTAAATGTAAAATAATAAAGCATTACTCTAAATTGATTACTGATATTTAATGTTTTAAATCACCACTGTCTAACAGAATTTTCTGGGATTAGGGAAAAGTTATGTATCTGCACTAATACAGCAGCCAGTAGTCACATGATGTGACCGAACACCTGGAATGTGACTACTGCAACTGAGAAACCAAACTTTTAATTACTTTTATTTAAATTTAAATAGACACGTGGCCAATGGTTACCGTATTGGACAGCACAGACTCATGTTATCAATGGGATAAAAGTTCAGATGATACCCTTCACATTACATAGTTAGGAGCTAACTGTCACCGTTAGTGAGAAAAGAATGACTTACAATTGCTTACATGATATAAAAAGTACCAGAGAAGCTCAGGGGATCTTGGTTTTAATTCTGATACTGCTACCATCACTTTACATCTTTATTCCTACATCCCAACCTTGGTGTACAAAACAGGTATTCTAGGGCTAGGACAACATTTCCCAATAAAATACAAGAATTTGTAATAGTGTTCAGCTCGTGACATGTTTTTGTCCTTTTTCCATTCTCTTCCCTTGGAGCTTAAGTCAGACTACTCTCTACAAGTTAAACAAGGTTCAGTTCGACATTCAGGATGTTAGCAGAGTATTCATGATCTTGTAAATGAGCTGTTTGGAACTGATACACAGAAGGCAGGACAAGTGGATACAGGCTGTTTAACTGACAATTCCAGTACATGCAACCACAGTTCTAGTAAACATTTTCTTTGAATTTATAAATCACGGTGGAATTAGAAACCAAAAGTATATTCACATCTTTTTAATAATTATATCTTGGAAGTCAAATATAGTCCATCTTTATCTCCCTTACCAGCTTCATTCTTTTCAGCCTATACTTTTTAGTGCATGATACATAAAAATGTGGTAACTCTTATTTGGTCAAAACAACACTATATCCTGAAAACATACTATACCCATCGATCAAGAAGAAAACAAAGGTCTACTAAGAAAAAGCTAAAGAACTAAGTTAATATTTGCAAAATCCTTTATTTCATAATATACTCACAGAAACAGTGAGATTCCCCCAGGAAATCTCATGTGCTGTTACATTCTTTTCTTTCCACACCTTTAGAGTTTCATTGCTAGGGTTAGGAGGTTCATCACATACACATCTGAGAAATTAGAATAGGATAAAATTTTAAGGATCTTGCATTTCATGTTTATATTTTATTAAATCAAACACACAATGTAGTAGCTTTTAATTTAGCTTTTTTTCCATGTTACAAAGCATGAAGACTAGAAAGTGAAAACACATCAGAAACAACAGATTGGAATGAAGTTTCGCTTATAGAAATAAAACATTAACTAATACAAACATCGATAAAATGTTTACTCAATGAAATTGGTTATATATATATTCCATAGGGGGGTACTATCTTGTCTAAAACTCTGAGATACCACCATATTTAGCAAGGTCACCCTCCACTAAATTACTACTTAACCTCCTGAGTAGCTGCTGCTGCCTCCCCACCCACACAAACAACATGCCCAGAGTCCCAATAAAAGTTATACTCTTATTAATTCTTTGTACTCTGACAAGCCCTACCAACTCATGCTCACCCTGTATTGATCTTAAGATTCATTCTTAAAGAAATAAATACAACATAGTTTTTCATCAGGACTGGACTAGGAAAGTCATAAGGAGATCAGAGAGTTCAGTTCATATCCAGAACTATCTCACCTCTTTAAAAAAGCTAGAAACACACAAATAAGCAAAGGAATTTCTAAATGTGAATTTAAAAAATGAAAAGAAACAAACAGGAATATTCCCAATTAGATTATGAGCTATTTGAGAAAAGGCAAGAAGCTGGACTTTGGATTCAATCCAGGCTCTATCATTTACTAGCTGTTTGACCTAAGGCAAGTTTTAACATCCACCAATCTCAGTTTCTTCATACACAAAAGGGGCTATGATATGAATAATTAAGTAACACTATGGTATGAATCATGCAACACTCCTAACAGTGCCTGCAAGCACTCACAGAATGTAAGCTGAACAAATGATGTTCACATGTAATTCCTCAGTTAACCAGAAGGAGACACTGCTCTAACTGGCTGGCACTAGCTATAAAAGCCATGCCTCATAAAGGTCAAAGGAGCAGGGAAACAGAGAAGACAAAAAATAACATTAAAAAAATTAACTAGTTTAAGAGCAAAGAAGATAGCACAAAATAGATTTGGCATCACTGTCGCTGATGTTTTCAAATAGGTCAATGTCTTATAGGAATTTTCATATCCCTCCCCTACTCTGCTCACTAAAAGTTGAGAGTGTGTAAGGAAGGCAAGGGAAGGAGGAAGGAGGAGAGGTATGCAGGGAAGGGGGAGAGTACACAGATTTGGGACATAGGTGGGCAGAAGGAGGGAAGTTGTATTCTTGTTGCTTTTTAGTAACCACATTTTTCCACGTAAATCAAGCAAATGCAGGATCACACTTACACCAAGCATGACTGCTAAAGACATCTACCTAGGTATGTTTAATTTTAATATCCTATTTGATTTTTTATTGAATATATTTGCCAATCTTTTGTGACTATTGTAATTACTTTTCAAATCCTATTTTATTCTAAGGTTTTAAAATATTTTCATTTTATGCTTTTCTTATCACAAATATGCCACTAAATAGCATCTGAGAGTGTACTAAAATTATATATTAAAATAATTTGCAATAAAAATTATCAGACTTCAAAAAGGTTAATAAAAATGTAAAACATGAGGGATATATAAATATAAAAAATATTATATCCTACATCCAGGATTTGGTTAAAGAATACAGGCTCCAATACAATTGCCTGATTCAAATATTCAGATACAGTTGCCTAAGGACTAAACTTAAATTGGCCAATCCAATTCAAACAATAGACCAAAAATATACACACTTGAGTTAATGTTATTTCAGTCAATAAGAATGACTGAATTTGATCAACTGTATATACGTCCATTGAGTGCTTTGTAACAAATAAGTAACAAACAAGTTAACCTCCACATGGCTAGTTGGATGGTTATAGCTAAATATACAGTGAGCATCACATTGTAAAAAATCATTTTCTTAGGCTCAGACATCTCTGCAAAAATACATTTTAATGTTACAGGGAAACAGAAACACTTACGAGTAGCTGGTCAGTTCATCTAAATTGTTGTGCATATTAAATGCATATATTTCTCCTAAATGAAAGAGCTTCTCCAAAGCCTCGTAGATGAATATGATGCAAATGAGTGCTGCAAAAGCCTCCTCTGTAAATCGAGTAATATAACACACAAGGCTGCTTGCATCTGTTGCAACCAAAACAATGCACAAGAAAGAAGTCCACAGACCAATACTGGTTCTTAGAGACAGATAGGAAAGGTGATAATCTCTGTTTAGAAAGAAAAATGTGGACATCATCAACACATACATACAGAATAGCATTTGTACTTAAAATTTTCATAACAAGCAACAAGAACAGTATAAAAACATGAGATTCCTAAAAAGAGAGTAAATTACAGAATAACAAAATAATGACTGAAGAAAGCTCTGTGTTTTTCTGCTTCAACTGAAGACTAGCTTCTTATCAATAGATTTAATGCCTATATTTTACAGTGAAACTCTACTAGGCAATAAATATTTCAAAAACAAAAACTTCACTTTAGAAATCAGTTATGAGGAGTAAATGACAGATACGAAGTCTATAGAACAACTGGATGGGACTCTCTGAAGCCCCAGTCGCTCCAGTGTCAATACAGTCATCACACCCCCGGCCCCACTGTCACCACCATCACCACCACCATCTCCTCTACCACCAGTATCACCACAGCAAGTGACTTCATTTTTTAATTCAATTTAAAATAAGAAATTACTACCACAGAGTCTAAAACACTTCAGGTCATGGCATTCTCTATTAGTCTACACAGCGTGCCAGACTGGAATCAAAATCAGCTTGTTTAGTGAAGGAAAAATCAGAACAAGAGGAGTTAGATGAATCAAATATTTAATGGGATCAAGTTGTTTCAGGCTAAAATATTCAACTGCATTTATCTCACAAAAAGAACAGTACTGGTGATGTCAAATTCCAAGTCTACTAGCCACAGTACTCTGTACTGATGTCCACATTGTGAACAACCCTGCCAGTGAAAACTGACACCTCACTCCAACTGCTGCAGTCCTCTCTCTGTTACGACAGTCCCACTCGGTAAAGGAAGTTTTGGGCCTTGGAGAGCCACCTCTTCCTAAACTTCCTTTATAAGAACAATAAACCATCTAATAAACTATTCAGATTAACACCTTCCTACTGGGTTGAAATTTTCTAGCACAAAGGATTTTTATTGCCTCTCAAGTGATTTGCTTATCAGTATCAAATCCATTGATTTTACACTCAAGGTGATTGGGGTAGGGATGAGGGTAGGGGCCAGAGCAGGGTTGACCACACAGTAGCCAAAAAATATTGAGAAAATATATACATAGATCAGATTCTCTTTTTCAGCTTTAAATAGAATGCACTTTGAACTAATGTTAATAAACAATACACAGTGTAAACACATGTGACAAGTAGACAACTATTACGTACCTGCAGAATTTAAATAAAATTTTTTCAAACACTAAAACTGGACCTGTGCTCCCCAATATTGTTAGAGGTTGCCCAGCAAACAATGAATAGGCAATCCCAGTTAATGATGCTCCAAAAAGAGACTCTATTGCACTCTGTTTAAGGAAAAAAGAAATGAATAAAAGTAATACATCATAAACATATCTCTAACCTACTATAATACATGTAAAACATCTGGAAAATAAAAATACTACTCAAGTCGTTAAAAATATAAAGCAAATAAAACTTGGAGTCTCAAACTTAAATTTCAAATACAGAAAATTATAAATACATTTTAAATACACAGGGAAAATTGCTTTGTTTTTGCATATCAGAAGTGAACTTTTGCAATCAAACTTAAATCAAAACTCAATACTGTGGGAGGCAAGTAGGGAGAAGTAAATGTAGGAGAGAAAGGGGCTTCAACTTCATCTACAGATATTTTACTTCTTAAGCCGGTGGTGAGTACAAAGATGTATATATTCTTTTGAATATTTTTGTATGTCTGAAATAGTTCATTTAAAAAAATACAAAACATATTAAATACTCGATATGGTATGCTACAAAAAAGACTCCTGCAAATAGACGAATAAGAAATATCGTTCTCAAATTGATTTCTAAAGAGCCATTTTCCACACATTTTAAAGAAATTAATCTCATGTGGCTTAACCAATAGATATCAAAAATGAAATGTTTAACATAAATAATATAGATGGAAAATCTCTTTTAAAAATTCACGGCAAGCATAAATGAGGATGATCTTATTAACATTAAAGTTTGGTAAAAAAAGATAAAATGAGAAAAATGAAAGATTCAGAGAAATTTTAAATCAAAGCTAGTAGGTCAATTTTGTACCACTATCAACATTATATTCTAACCGATGAGATTATTAGATGGTAAGGGGTATAGGCTATGCCACTAGACAAAGGGGAGGGATCAGAAAGAAAAGGAAAAAATAGTTTACCATTCACAAACATCAAGGTCAACCGGAATGCACTATCAAGAAAGGAAAAGCCCATCATCGGTAAAGGCAAGGAAAAGAAGCTTGTGAGAAACAATCCTCCTGGAATGGGGAGGCAGAACAGCAGCAGGCAAAGAGCAGGGCTTCAGAACCAGATTTGAAGTGGAAGACTAGTTCCTACTACATGTTAAGCCACGGCCACATCTCAAACTTTTCGAGCCCAATCTTTCTCATTTTTAAATGAGGGTGACGATAGCCAGGAGAATTCGATGAAGCAGTGTTTGTGAAAACATGTAGCAAGCCTAGCATGTGGCATACAGAATTGCACTCAATAAATGGTAGCAGTTCTCATCACCAGCAATAACAGCATCTTCCAAAATGAAAGTCACAAAATAACAGTATGGAGTAAGAGTATTATTCAACCATTAGTATAAAATAGGATCAAACTCACATACAAACTTGACTTTTGGTAAAAGGAAGAAGTGTCCATATTAACAAAATATTTGTTAATTATATGAGATAAATTTGTTTTCCTGCTCATAGACAACAACAGTTTGTCCTAGAAGACACTGCTAAGCCATTATAAAATCCTTGGTTCAACTAGAATATGCATATTTAGCAATGAATTTAGGCAGAACTCAAGTCAAAGGGAAAAATGTCTAAATTGTATCTAGAGATAGAAAGCAAAAAATTATGAAAAGAAGCAAGAAGATGGTAAATAAAGAAATGCTAACAGGTGACAGAAGAGCACACAATTACGGTCTCCCTCCCCAGTGCTGTGTTGAAAAGCAGAAACGGCCACAGGAAAACCTTCCTTGCACCATTCTCCTTATTACCACATTTACTGGTTCTTTTACTCAGACCTTTTTTTTTTCTAATTTTTAAACTGCTTCTGTGTTCACTCCCAAACTGAAACGTGTCTTTCCCTAAAGAAATCACAGCCCCACTACACAGCCCCTACCCTATATGCAGAAGTTTCCATTTTACCCATCAGAAGCCCTACCCTTATCTTCCCCATATACCTCTCCACTGCAGGGCACTGGACACTCCTTGCTAATCTTTCCTCCTCGACACCTCTATTTTGGTTTTTGCAAAATTACATCATCCTGATTCTTCTTTTAGACCTCTGATTGTGCCTGTGTCTAATTTGCTGGGGCTTTTTCCTCCTCATTCTCATCTCTCCTCCATTCCATAAATTTGAGTAACTTCCCACTTTTATCCTCTCCTTCTCTCCCTATAAATTATTTCCCTTGTTAACCTCATCTGTTCTCATTTTCAACCCTCACTTGTACGTGAACCATTCTCAATCTTTCTATTTCCCCCTTATAACTCTACAAACTCTGGAACTGCCCTCTTAATGTCTCCATTTCTACTTGAAGTTCCAATAAAGCATCTGAAAACAAACATATCACCTCCATATCAGTTTCCTCCATAATACTCCTGATTTCTCTATTTCTATTACTTCAACTCCTACAGCTCTTCCTTTCTCTCCTGTGGCACAGCACACCATGACATAGTAACTACATATGTACCATCTTATTTTTTCTCTTAGGTTAGGATCCTTGAGGACCAAAGACACATGCTCGTCTTACACTTGTCTATATTCCTCCAGTGTCTAAAGCACTATCACATGCACATGGTATTAAATAGCAGGATGAGACGGGCAGGAGCAAAGTGACAGGCCAAGAGCAAAGCAGCAGCATTTCCATGACGGTAACAGGTAAGACATTTCCACAGGGACCAGCAGAGTTACATGTACAATTTGTGACAGCACATAAAGCAACCTACTAATATATACCTTTGATACAATGATTACAGAATAAGGTAAAAGAATCTAAATAATCAAAAATAAATTGAGTTAAAAGGAAATTTCAGTTGTCAGGTTTATCTCACCTTCAGCTCATGAAATACTTTAACTGAATAATTATCACTACTGAGATTTGGCTATTTTTTAACCTTTTATCTGTAAAAAATGAATTTTCTCCCAGAGTAAATATAATTAAACAAAATATACTTAAGAATTACAAATAATCTCATTTAAATGCCATTAAAATGTATATAAATGAAAAGAAGTCTTTCAAGATTTTACAGAGCACTAGATACTCTGTTCCTTTACCATGCCTCCTACAGGCCCTAATACAGTATTACCAAGGACAGAAAAACATAAAAACTTTCATTTTAGTCATATCAAAATAGGATGCAGTTTTCAGTTATACTTTCCAATTAAAGCTTTGGCTACTTTCACACAAATTTAGTAACAGCAAAATTAAAGTAAACACCATTTCAAACTTCCATCATTCATCCACAATTACATTCTCTTCTTCCAAACAGTCTAGTACAGACCTACCCGCCAGGGCTGATGAGTTAATATTAATCATGTGGCTCTAACTAATCCTATGACGCCTTACAGCATAGAAAGTAGCCCCATTGATAAATTCCCCCACCCACAACCCACCCAGAATCAGTTCAATTGGTTTCCCCCCAGCCCCTCCCTCCACAAAGACAATACAAGCTTTTTACTCAATTTATAAAACCATTCATCCAGCAAGCCAGAACAAACTTTTTTCTTTTCTTTTTTTCTCTTTTTTTTTTGTTTGTTTACCTCAACTGTGCATCTTCTCCTGTTCAAATGGCTTCCCCATGTTTTCCATAGCAATTACCTTTGGGGGAAGTCTGCTTTGGGACAGGTTAATCATGCTGTGGGTAGACTCTTCAAATAAAAGTATGAATAGTGAGACAAATGTACACAGACACTTGCCTCTGAAGAGCTAAGAGCCTGGCCACTACCAATCTTTGTACTCACTATTCTGCCTTCTGTAGCTTCTCCAAGCAGCCCTCCAAAAGTGATTACAGGAGACATACAGGCACAGTATAGGAAAAGAATCGAGGCCAGGCACTGCAGACTTAATGCATCCTTGAAGTCACTCAAGAAAAAAGGTGCTTTCCTTTTGATGTCAAGTATCAAACCACCAAAAAGCCTAAATAGGTGAGATGAAACTCGTCAAACTGTACACTAGAGGATTCTAGCTAGTTCAAACTAAAACTATGGGCTACATAAAATGGCTGGTGCCTAAAGTTTTGTTAACAAAAATTAATATCCTATTTAAATCATGGTATAATAAATTATAGAAGATACACTCATTTAATCCACTGATAGAGGAAAGGTAGATCCCATTAAGTTAAAAGAGACATAAACATCTGTATTTTATGGACTATATACTCAAAAGACTGCAGGCAAATGATTTTATATGAGTAAATGTAATTTCAGACACAAATGTGCAAGAAAATGTATAATAAAAATAAATAAACCCTAACAACCCATTCATGAAAATGTGCATAAGCAATTTTATTAATTCTTATCTACATTATAAATCTTAAAAGCAAGTCTCAGAAATACCAGGAAGGCAATTATAATATAAATCATTAAGTCCCCAAATACTCTTTCACATAAATATATATATGCTGTGCTTAGAAACACTCAATAGTAAACTACATAATTTTAATTACTTTTAAAATTAGTACTTCAATCACATAAATATTACTGGTCCAAAAAAAAACCTAAAAACCCCTTCAGTGTATGCAATTTACTGTATATGTAGTCAAACTACTGTGCATATTAATAAAACTAAGAGGTTTTTATTTAGTAAATTTAAAATCTGTATTTGCACATCAAAGCCTTATCATTTCAAGGTTTTTTTAAATCAGACACTTGGATACATCTAACTTGAAAGCATTCCACTAAAATATAAGCTCTGTGAGGGACAGGGACTTTTCCTCGTTCACTGCCATTATCTCCAGTGTAACTCATAAAATATATAATCAATCAAATCCCTACTGTAGAAAATACACCAAAAAAATTAATCTTATGCTTTCAAATGTTGTTTCAAGCTTTACTACTCTGTCTTTAAAGTTAATATTGAAATAAATCCTAAACACACATTGACAAGTGAAAGTTATCCTATAAATAATCCTACGGTAAAGGGAATCAAGTTGCAATTAAAAAGATGCCAAAGATAATCTAGAAAATAAAACTACATCATCAAATCAATAATTATTATTTAACAGCTAATGTGAGGCTCTCAGGTCACCGTGAGATCAATGGGCGCCTGACTAGTTACTTCCCAGTGATTAACCCCATCTCAGTTTGAAGTCTGAAGAAGTAATAATAATAACAGCTAATATTAAACCAGCTCCTTTTGCATGGGGATGGAGTCTTACTCTTTATTACATTTACAGAGACTAATATAGTAGTCAATGAATTAACTGTTGAGTTTAAGCTTCTCTAACGTTTATATTCATGGTGCCAGTTGTTATTTATTTTTCTTCTATATAGTACTCTTTAGGCATGTCATCAATATCCCTAATAGTGTGTCTGTATAAGATAGCCTGGTTTTTAAACAAATATTTAAGATTCAAGAGCTTTTAGTTCCACAGAGACCACCAGTGGACAAAACAGGATCAACATCCACGTGCTCTTCTACAGTACGGAAATGCCCTAACATTTCTCTACTTTTACAAAATATTTTAAGACAATGTTTGCACCTGGAAATATTTATCTTCTTGATTCCAAAAATTAACTTCTTCAACCATTTTTCTAACTAGATTTCCAAAGATCATTACCATGGTTTAATTATGCTTATGTGTCTAATTTTACATTATCTCATGATATAATGCTCATTCAAGAGTTTTAAATCTATGCACACACACAAAAAACATTGGTTATAATTCCTCTCTGTTCCCATAATTCTCTAACTTCATATGGATATTTGTAATAGGACTCCACACTTTTTTCAAGAACCTTCTGTATAGGCAATGTAAGTTAACCTACTATGTAACTGCAATATTCTTAACATATGGTACATAATATTTTCATTTTAAATTAAAGCTTGGTATATAGAACCCAAGTATATACTTGTAAATTATTTTAAAACGTATATTAATTTTCCTTAATATCATATATCTATACAATAACGTACATTTTTTAAAATACTAGACAAGATTAGGTTCCAAATACTTGCAAAGAAAAAGACTCTTTATGCCTTTTTCATCAAATCAAACCCCAGTCCCAAAAAGATACCCACATTGTGTCAGTATTTGTACCCACCGTCCAGTCCTCTGTAGCTCAGGCCCAGCATGATGAGCAGCCTCTTTAGGAGTCTCACTAGAGCTGGGGGCAGATCCATTGGGAAATACAGGAATCTTTCTCTTTTCCTGCATTTCACAAAAAAACACATTTTCAGAATTCTGTTTTAAGAAAGCTGAGATGGCATCCTCAACGAGAGGGAACATGAGATCTCATTCTGATTATGTATCTAATCAGTGCTCCTAGAAACAACGCTTCCTAATGTAAACTTCCACTTTAAATAAACTGCACTTTAGAACAGAATCTAATATTTGTCTCCATTAATATTTTAAATTTATGATTGGCTTTTTCTATTCTATACCCTAATATCAAATATAGTAGAAAAGATATTCATACACACCATTCCAAATTACTACCCAACAATAGGAACATAAATATCCAATAAAGCATCTCTGCAACAAGAATTTTTTAAATATTGCTCATGTTACCTACTGAAAAATATACTTTACAGTAAGAAAAAAGTACATGCCATTTTTCTTTTACTAAAATACTTCCATTAAGATATAAGGAGCACAAGAGTTCACACATTTTCATAAAAATCAATTTCCCATTAAATTTTATGACAAATTCAAGAGTACTATTTTCATGAATAAGGACCTCCTCTCTCACTTGAAGAGAAAAGAGGGAGGTTTTAATTTGTTACCTCCAGAGGTCAGAGGTTGCGGGGCCTAAAAGAACGTGTGAGTGAGAGAGAGAGGAGACAGAAAGAGAAAGGGAGAGGGAGGGGAAAAGAGAGAAACACGGGATGGGGGGGCGTTCATCCCAGGAGGTCCTCTGAGTCAAAGGCTCTGGCCACAGTACAGACTTACACTACCTGGTTTATATGTTCGATATTTATAGAGTAGCAAGACTTACCAATAATCATAAGATCACTATTGTAAAATGTAAAAATTAAAACTAACTTATATCTTAGATCAAAGGGGAAAGAGAAAACAAAATTATAGAATTCCTAGAAAACAAACATAATGAAAAATACTACATATCACAATCTATGGGATATAGCAAAAGTATCACTTGAGAAAATTAAGCACTTATATTAAGAAAAAAATGAAAGAATAAAAATAAATGTATTAAGAATCTAAGTCAGGAAATGTGAAAACAAAAATCTTTCCTGAAGGAAAATGAAAGGAATGAAATAAAACAGCTAAAAGCAGAAATTGAGTTAGAAAACAAAATACATTTTTAAAAAAGAACTGAAATAAATTTTAAAAGCTGCTCTATTTTAAAACTATAATAAACCATTAGCTAATACACAAAAGATATGACAAGGGGGCAACTTCACACACTGAAGGAAATTTTATACATATATATATACACACAAAGAGAGAGAGAGAGAGAGAGAGACTACACTGTACAACCCTATACAAGTAAATTAAAAACCTTGATGAAACGGGTAATATACTAAGAAAACATAATTTCCCAAAATTGACACCAGAAAAGAGGAAAATAGGCAATTTTCTAGAAAAATATAATTTACCAAAACTGACCCCCCAAAAAATAGAAAGCTTACACAAACCAATTTCCACAGAAGAAATAAGCAAGTTGTTGAAGTCTACCATGCAACAAAAGATTCAAGCTCAGAAAATTTTACAAAGGAATTCTCTTCAACTTTTAAAACTAAATTATTCCAAGCCATTTAAAGTTTTAAGAACATAGAAAAAGGAAAACTTACACATTTGCTTTTATAAAATAGCATAACAATGATACCAAAACATGAAGACTGAACAAAAATCTACAGACCAATCTACTTACAAACAGAGATACAAACAACTTAAATAAAATAGTAGACACAGACCACCAGCACTTTAAAGCCCAAGCTCGGTTTATTCCAACAGTGTAGCAGTGTTTTCATATTAAAGAATCTATTGATATAATTTCCCATAATTGATAAATAAAATTTATATGATCATCTCCAGAGATGTTAGAAAGCCCTTTGACAAAATTCAACATAAACTTATAGTAAAAATTTCAATATAAAACAGAAATTAAGGTACTTTCTTAACAAGATAAAATGTGCATTTTGGCCCCAGTGTCAGTAACTTCAGGAGAAAAACACTGGAGACACTGACTACAGTTAGGAACAAATTAAGAAAAGCCCATTTAAAGTCAACTACTACTTACCACTATTAGAGATTTTAGTCAATACAATTACACAACAGAAAACATATGAGAGGTATGAGAATTAGAAGGGATAAAATTATTGCTTATTGCAGATGATATGACTGAAAAACTACTACATACAATAAAAGAATTAGGAAAGGTAGCAGGATTTAAAAGAAATATACAATACCAATAGCCTTCACATATATAAAAGCAACAAATGGACAATATAATGGAACAAAGACCTCATTTACAATGGAAAAAATAAAGATAAAACACTTAAGAATACACTCACCAAGAAGTGTGTAAAGCTTAGATAAGGAGAACTTTATAATATTCCTTAAGGACACAAAAACTGACTTGAAATAGGAAAATAACCGGGGAAAGATACACCATATTCTTGAATAGATTCAACATTATAAAGATGTCAATTTTCCCTCAGTTCATTTAAAATTTAACTGCCACCACAAATTTTTTAAATATCAGGTTTTATTTCTATAAATAGAAAGCTGGTTTTAAAGCTTACACAGGAAAATAAATATGCAAAGATAACCAACAAAATTCAGAAAAACAAGAGTAAGAGAGGGATCAAGAATGAATCTAGACTTACTGGATATTAAAATACACCAAAAAGCCTCACAAATTAAAGTGTGGAACTGGTCCATGAATAGACAGACCAATGGAAAAGAAATTTCAGAAACAGATTTGAATGCATATGGAAATTTAGTAAATGACAAAGGCAACATCACCAATAAATGGGAGTAATGCTTAACTTTTTAGTAAATTGGGACAATCAGGCAGTAATTTAGAAAAAAGACAAAGTTGGATGCACACTCCACATAATACACAATGATAAACTCCAAAGGATCAAAGAAGGATTTAAATGTTAAAACAAAAAAAGGTGGTAGAGGGCAATGAACAAAAAATATTCAGAAATATTCAACCTCACTAATTACAGAAATGCAAATTAAACCACATTAAAATACCTGACATAATAAGATAAAGATACCTATCAGACTGACAAATATCAAAAGTTTGACAACACATTGTGTTTATGAGGCTGTAGGGAAATAGGCACTCTCATTCGTCAATGTAGGAGTCCAAAAGAGTTGAACCCGGTAAAAGGAGATTCTGGTAATATCTACTAAAATTATAAATAAATCTCCATGTGAGCCAGCAATCCTATTTCTGGGAATCTATCCTACAGATAAACCTGCACAAGACTAATATGGCATACGAATCCTATGATATGGTTTGTAATACCAAAAGACTGAAAACCACCTGAGCCCAGAAACAGGATAAACTATGGTATATCCATAAATAGAATACAACAAAGCTGTGAGAAAAAGAATAAGGAATATTTCTATGATTTCTTATGATCAGATCTCCAGGGTATACTGTTATGAAAAAAGCAAGGTGCAGAACAGTACATATAGTATGTTAACTTTTGGTAAGACAGAGGAAGAAACAAGACTAAATGTTCACATTTCCTTGTACTCAAATAAAAAACTAATAACAAATAGTAACCCATAGAAGGTGGGTATAGGGGTAAGAAAGTAAAGGGGACAAGGTAGGGCTACAACTTCTCTGAGTGTACTCTTTATATAGTTTTGACTTTTGAAAATGTATAAACTCTTCAAAAAATCTTTAATTAAAAAAAGAAAGTAACTCAAAGAAGAGTTGTGTGGATTCTTACCTGAGAAGGAACACTTTTTGGTGGCTCTATGCGTATAGAAGGATCCCACTCTCCTGGAGGCAGGACAGTTACTTGATCTAAAAATTCATCAATTCCAGACAGGAGGTCATTTCTGTCTTTTGCTTTATAAGCCACATCATGAAAAATCTAAAGGAAAAAAACATACTGAGTAAAAGGATTTTAAAGTTGAAAGAAAATTCTACACATAGTAAATCCACTTTACATGTCATAAATAAGTCTACAATAAAGATAATTACCCAAACTCTTATCCCAGGCGGGTCTCCACCCTACCCTGGGTAACTAGTATAAAAAATAACCCACTACTTGTATTACTGGATGAATTAACAATAACAAACAACAAAAGAAAACAGTGATGTGTTAAGACAGAATAATTTTAAAAAAGAGAAAATTTTACATAGGAAATATTCCGTAATTCATTACAGAATAAAATAATACTGTAGTATGTCATTCCACTTCTATGATATTTTAATATCATTTACCCTAAAGGAATAATCGTGGATATGCAAAGAATTTTACTTAAATAATTAATTTATTTAACCACTTGTATTTACTGAGTGCCTACTATTTGCTAGGCACAATTCTAAGCACTGTGAATAGCGCAGTGGACACAGATTAGGAAAGGTCCCTCTACTCAAGAACTTAGAGGAAAACATAGTGAAACAAGTAATTACATAAACACATATTTCAGGTAATAATAAATGTGCTGATAAAAATAAAGCAGGGTAAAGGAAGGGAAGCTGATGAGGAAGAACAGGGTGGCCAAGGAAGGTCTCTTAGAGGAGGTAACACTGTAGGAGAAATCTGAATGAAATGAGGGATGATGCAAAGGGAGCGGTGGGGGTGGGGTGGAAGCGCACTCAGACAAAGAGAACAGCAACTGTAAATGTCCAGAGACAGAAATCAGCATAACCATCTGAGGAACAAAAGGAAAGCTAATGTGGCCAGAGCAAAATGGGGGAGGGGGGGTGAATAGTAGAGGGATTTAAGTTTCAAGAAGTATGCAGAAGCTAGATCAGGCAGACTCTATTAAGACAATGGTAAAGAGTTTAAATTTAAACATAAATATATAACAGGATGTCACTGACACATCTGGATCAAGGAAATCTGCATGTTATTCAAATCCACTGTTACTGATAGTATAGAAGAAAATACCATAAGAGAAAGACCCACAAAATCCACTTTAATCGCCAAAGAAAAGAAGGTAAAAGAGTCTAAGCCAGAGTGGCAATGGAGATGGAAAGGAGACGGCAGATTAAATGCAAAATATATTGAAGTAAAATCAATAGGACGTGGTGACTAACTGGTTGAGATTGGACAGAGAAAGGTGGTCAGGTTCAGATATGAAGGGTTTCAGATACCTTAGGGACACATGGCAGAGATGTCCAGCACCTGATTACAAAGCTCTCTCTGAAAGAGAGACAAATGTCCTGATTAATATAGGCCATGGTCAAAGATGAGGTCCACAAACAGAAGAGGGAAATCACAGAGAAAAAGGGGAAAAGGAGAAAAGACAAAGTCCTGAGGAAAACCAAAAGAAACGATATCCTGAAATCCAGAATGGAGAAAAGTTCAAAATTTCACGAAGGTAGTCAATAATTTCAAATGTGGGGGGAAAAAAAGACCAAAAAGTATCTCCCCTGAACCTGACAGAAAGATCTTGAGGACCTTACCAAAGGCAAATAGTTGAAGAATGAATATGAGATAAAATAGTACAGACAAGCAAGGGCAATTTTCTACGCTTCCCTATGAAAGAAAGGAGAAGGACAATTTAATATATATTATATGCTTCATAATCAGTGTCCACTTCAAAAGGATTTGAAATTCCACTTCAAAAGAATTTTATACATTATATGCTTCATTATCAGTGTCCATTTCAAAGGGTATTTAATTACCTCATCAGTCATGAGAGTGGCTATTGATCTTCCAATTTCATGGTACTGTGGTGCCTTGCCTGCTGGACCCAATAACAGAAACAAAAACCTAAAGAAACATTAAAATATGTAGATTTAAACATAAATGACAAACATACATAAATCTAGGCAATCATAAAGAAATCATTCAAATGTAAACACAGAAACAGCACTCAGACCTATTTTCCATCCCCCCTCACCAATCACTGAAAAAAAGATGGCAACTCCATTCAGACTAAAACAGACCACAAAACTACGAAAGGCACATTCACAATTAACTTTCTACCAAGTTACTACTGCCCGTCTTCCTCAGGGTAAAACAATAATTAAGGAATCGAGTGTTTTACATTAAAAGTTACCATCATCTATATCCTTCTGAATTTAAATAATTTTTTATTATCTGTACTGACAAAAAAAACTAAATTAGTAAATAAAGTGAACACCAATTGCATTTAAGTACTTATGTACAAACTTGGTTTGCCTAATAAAATACTTAAAGAGTATACACAAAAAACACACAATCCCTCATCCTACAGTCTGGATAAAGACTCTAATGTGCCAAATAAAGGACTAATCCCTTTGGAAAGAAAGAGAATTTTTATTTAGAACTCCAAATTTAACATCAAACCTCATATTATTTGATTTTTTGATTTATTAATAGTGACTAAATAAAAAGTATTTAACTTCCTACTTAGTAATATCCTTATTAACACTATAGTAAAATATTAATATTCACACAAACTGGAAGTATTCATCTTCTTGCTTTAGGAAAATTTAAATATGAATGTACGGAATTATTTTTCTCACTTATCTTAATACTGCACCATTAATGCAACTCAGTAAAGCATATTAAAAATAGGTACATAAATTTTAATCAAGCTGTAATTAATTCTTCATATTTACTATTATAAAACAAGAAAACATATTTTAAAAATTATTCTCATTTACAATTAAGCTTATATAGTCAATAGCTAACAAACTCATTACCCTTTATAACACAACTTGCTAATTATTCTTATAGATACTACCTCCATTGTAATTTCTTACTTATAATGTATATTGAACAGCAGATTTTGGTCAAGTCAGAACAAAGCATTCTGCGTTATTATATTTAACCAACCCTATGAAGTATTATCATCCTCATTTTACAAGCGAAGCTTAGACAAATAACTTAAGTCAGGCTTGACCTTCCCACAAAAAGCAGCAAAGCAAGGAGGCAATTCCATTCTCTCGGACTCTAGTGCCTGCACAGCGCATAACACGTCTAAAATGAGGAACTGGTTTTTAAACCAAAGCCCCTAAGATACCAAAACTTACTATAAAGTTATAAATGCCAAGTATTTTTTAAAAAGATGCTTTCTTTGTTTTCTTTTTTGTTCCACAAAGAAAAATGACTCTTTTATGCTCTAATAATAGTCAAAGCATTTGGTGCAATGACAATATTAACAATTAAAATGAGCTTTTATTATATAAAGCAACATGTTTCTTCAGTGGATAAAAACTTTTAAATTTTGGACATGCTGGGAGAATGCTAAATGGAACTAACTCTTTACCTCGTAGGAACAGGGACCTCAGTCAACCCGGAGAGGAGAACAGCAGGAGCCAGTCTCACAAATGCAATAATAGGTCTTTCTAAAAAGTCTACTTCTCCCACCAGAACATTGGATGCCTCGGCTCCCGAAGGAATTTTCCTCATGAAATTCATATCAACCTATTGACAAATAAACAATAATTAAAAATAAAGTTTGCATGGTATTTATAAGACTTTTTAGAAGGAAACAGGAAAGAAAAGATGCTTTTAAGACTACTATTTGCTAATCAAAACTGGTGATCTACTGAATGTATAATGCCAAAATTCTCACAAAGAACGAAATAGACAAATACAAAAAAAGCAAGCAAAACACCTCTATCCAACTGTTTTAACTGTCATAATCTTTACTATTTCAGAGATCTAAATTATCAAACATAGGAATTAGAGAAAATTTGCAATGAATATAGCACTATTCATTAAAAACTACTAAGGACAAAAATATAGTTCACAAACTAACAATGGTTCATGAAATTATACACAGTGCTAAAAAATATTCATTTCATGATTATCTATTGTTTAATCTTAGAAATGAATTAGTCCCTTTATATTTTATATATATTTTTATAAGTCCTTTTTATTTTAAAAAACTCTGAGCATTCCCCAGTATTTTCATTAAGTAGAAAAAAATTTCTATTTAAAACTAAAATAAATAGCCATTACTGGTATAGATATATGGTAGTGCCATATAATCAAATTTAGTTGTCTGTGTATAATTACAAAGAAAAGGTTACAAACATAGTATCAAGGTAGGGGAACTTCTTCATTTATATGCAGTTTCACACAAGTCACTAAACAACCACTTACAGGGCTATCTATTAAAAATAAAACCAGCACTTACAACGGGCCTCTTGAGTCCCACACCCAGTGTGCCACAACTACAGTGCCAGGAGGCAGACTCCTGCCCAACAGGAGACAAGGAGGTGTACACAAGGATAGGCCAAGTAAAAAAAAGTAAAACTGTGACAGAGGAACAAAAATAAACGGCGTGTGCCATGTCTAGAGGAGATCTATAACGTAAATTACATTAATTTATTCATTTAACAAGAAGTTGCAATTTCACTACTGAACACTTTTCACTCATCTGAAACAAAGGAGCACCAGTGAAAATATGATCAAGTTAGAATAGAAGAATTAAAAGTACAGCAGCCTTTCTGTACAGTCAATGTCCCGTATGCAAGGCTTCTTACAATTTTAGAGCATGAAGTTTAGCAAAGCTATAACGTAAATCATTTAAACTCCTTTTCTGCAAAATGTGATTTATAGACTTTGCATCATAAAATAAAAGGCTTAAGAAAAATGAATCTTACTTGAAATAATCACATTTAATTAAAAGTCTGACATTGGATGCAAAAATATTAATTAATGTATTCAGAGTATCCTATAGCAAATTAACACCATCAAAAAACTACAACGGCCACATTGAATCAATTATTCACAAGTAGTATGGATATAGTATGCTTTAAATTCAACTGTAATTTGAACTTGTAGTTTTTTGCCCTGTTCTTTTGAAATAAGTTTTTCTTTTCTATTTTGTAAATACTCATCTACCAAAATAAAAAATTATAGTGAGATAGGTGAGTTGTTTTTAAATCCATGCCTTTACCTACCCAGGGGGAAGCACGGATATGTTTCCCAAAGACATTCCGCCGAAAGTACTGACACCATAAGACAGTAATTCTGGGATCGAATTACAGCTGAGAAAAGGCTGAATCACTTCTACTGTAACATCACTCCCAGAATTAATCTTTCTAGTGGTGGCAGCTGCAGAACAAATGACTGTAATTCAAAAGTACTGAAGTTTCATATCTATGGGTAGGTATAGATGAAAATACCATATTATTCACATATTCTTTTGTCAGAATTTCTAAAACTAGTAAGATATAAAGCTTTTCCAGGGCTCTGAGACTGTTACCTTTCTCACAATTTCTGAGCTCAAATTAACAAATCACAAGCATCACATGCAGGTTTGTAAGCACCAGTCTATTAAAAAATTATTATAATCAATGTTAATAAAACCCCATCGCGAGGAATTTTCTCAGTAAGAATGATCAGAAAAATTTATAGTTAATGATAGAATTACCTTGCTGAAGTCAACAGTACTATTTTCTCTGCTTCCTCCACTTCCATTACCTTTAATTTCTGCACTTTTACTATTGTCCAAGTTTCCAGGTGCAGACTGTGGAGAAGCCAAAATACCTGTATTTAAGAACAAGCAAATTCCAAATTAGTTAGGAGAAAATTCACTTTGTAACCTGACTCTGCTCATACCCTGAAAGTGATAATTTATTAAAAGCAAATGTGCAAGGTAAAAAAAAAAAAAAGTGCCAAGTGTTAGTACCATACCAGCAAGACTAGAATAATATTTTAAGCCATAATGAAGCTATAAATTTTAACATTTAAAATAATATAATTGGAATTTACAAAAATGGTGCCTTTTGCAAAAAGAAAAAAGTGAGTATGTGAGGAACCACAGAAGGTGGAAGCCCTGAGTCTAATTACCACTACCAATACTTAGGGAATACACTTTCAATATATCTAACAGACATGTGAACTACAGAGCTTAATGATGCCTAACTACACTTAGCATGCTTACATCAACAACAATATAAATTTTCTGATAAACCCTAAATGTAACTAAGAAAATTTAAGAGCTACATCAACTAAATGTAGGTTAAATTTACCATATCTTCCACAATCATAAAAGTTTCCTCAAGAGTTTTCATTTCTCTTGGCTAGTATTTATGTGCTGCCTACTGTCATTATTCCTAAGAAATACAACTTCAAAATATAATAGCAATGTTTTTACAATATAAATACAAAGAGTAAGGGTTTTATAATCAAACAGATCTGTGTTGAAACAAGCACTCTCTGCAACTTTTTGTCACTATGCGACTTTTAACTCACTCAACCTCTAAGATTCAGACAAACCTATAAAATTAGCTCGTTTGGATTACAAATGAAAGATATATGTCCAAGCATTAGTACACTCATTTCAAGTGACATTCAACAGCAACATTTCACAACAGTAAAATAACCCTGTAGCATATGACCAATTGTTACCACCATGAATTTTGCAAAAAGTTCAAATCTCAAAAATTTTAAAAGTACATAACACTGATTTCTACAGTTAAATGTATCCCATTTTTTCATGAACAATTGAGAATCTTGAACGATTCTCTAGTTCAAGAACAGAAATTAATATTACCCAAAACATTGAGTATCAAAGGAGAAAAGGCACTAGACTGAATTACAACAGACTTTACTTTTAGTTTAACTCTGCCACTCATGACAATCTAGTTACCCACAGAAATTGATTAAACTGTTTGTGGTCAGATCCTATAAACTTAAAAGTTAATATTGGTAATTAGGTTCCAGAATTTTAAGCACATCAGATATATATAATGCATCTAAGGGAGTTTTCATCGTTATAGAATACCACATACTATAACTAACAACTGAAACTGTCATTTGGCTTCATCGCTTAAACTCAATGACGGAAGACCTTTGTGACATCCACCTCTCTGTTAAATACCTAAACTAGGCTGTCATTGCGACCCAAAAATCTCAGTATAAAAAGCACATGCAATCTATTTAGCCACATGCTCATTCTCTGAAAGTGTTAATTCTGAAACAAAAATTATTTCCTAAAACTCATTTTTCACCATTTTAGCTTAGCAGAGGAAAGTTATTAAGATTCCTCTTCTTTAATCTTTGTCCCTAAACTTCCAGAATAGAGTCCATTCCTTTATTAAAATACATGCCCAAATGGAAAAAAAAAAAAAGTTAACCAGTATTTTTCAGTAGCTTCTACCAACTCTCACACAAGAAAATGAGGAGTATCATTAAGGCCCTGGCAATAACTGCAACTGAGCATCAATACACATCATTGTAACTAGTAAATCTGTAGACGTATAATCAAAAGAATATGTATGTGCAGTTTCCCAGAATAGTCCCAGCCACTGGATTTTGGGGAGAAGAGTGGAATGAGGAGAAGGCTATAGGGGAAAGTAATGATATTGTAAGAATGGGATGAAGAAATGACATGGAACTAACACTGACAAAGCTAGAAGATATGACCTGAAGTCACTTGGCTAAACTGGTCATCTTGAACCTGTTAAAACTGGCATGCCAGGTACATGTTAGAGTTTTCCACCATTTTGTTCTCTACGAAGTCCTTCCCAATCTCACCTAAGTTAAAGCTGTTTTCTCAATCAGTAAAGGAAGTCTCCCTGCTCCTACAATAAAGTCCTAGTGCTTAGAATTAAATAAGTTCCCCAAAATTAACACTATCATTAGCACCGATAACTCAAAAGGACTATATTTCTTTGCTTTAAGAAAAAGGAAAAAACAAATGTGAGCATGTGTATATACAGAATCAATGCTGGGATTTAAAAACAATACCTACCGTGGTAAATCTATAATTTTGCCCTTACATTTTTTTCTCAAAATAGCAAATCTAACTGGAGAAAGATAAAATCAACGATATCAGAGTTTCGTTGAAAGTTTGAAAGTTGAAGTGCACCAACTAATTGCCCCAGGAACTCAAGGGTGGGTTTGGAAGCATTTAATTGTTTTTCCAAATTGGTTTTTTTTTCCTTTTGTTATGTTAAGGAGATGTAATCACCAACCACCCTGAACCAGACCAAGCCTCACCACAAGAGCTACACCTTTGCCTTCAATGCTAAGATGTCTCCAGGAGGAGCTTACGCCTTATTACTGTAACCTGCAGTGTACGTGGAAGCATGATTTCCAACTAAGCCTGCACATGCGAATACCCACTTCTCCCTTTTGAATATTCATTCCCCATCCGAAATAAAGGTCCCTACTTTCCTTTGTTTGGGGAGAGCCATCACTTTGGAAATGATTCCGCATGGTCTCCTATTTGTTGCAAATATACTTTACTTTGTGAGACAACTACTTCTGGAGGAGAATCTGATTTAACTCGCCAGGAGGCAAATCCACTTTGGTTTCGGTAACAGATGTAGTTGCATCAGTGGTTCTCATCCTGGGAAGATTTTGTCCCCCAAGAGACACTGGCAATGTCTAGAGACATTTTTGATTGTCACACTGGGGAGTGCTACTGGAAGCTAGTGGATAGAGACCAGGGATGCTGCTAAACATCCCACAACGCACAGCATAGCCACCTACAACAAAGAAGTGTCCTGCCCAAAATGTCAATGGTGCCAAGGCTGAGAAACACCGAGTTAGAATACAGTTACAAACACTAAAAATGAGTTTACCTCTTTTACATACAATTTTTCTCCAAAAATAACTAATGGGAAACACCACTTCCTTTTTTACTCTGGGTATGGATAAATCATGACCCCATGACACAAAAATTTATGACATTAGTCTCTCAAAAATGATGCTGAGGTTATCTTCCTCCTCTAACATAACAACAGACTTAAGGAAACTCAACTAGAGTTTCTAGGTGCTTTAAGCACCAAAGGTAATTAAACAGGGAATAATATATAGCTGTCTCTATTATTTTAATTACATACCTTCTATAGATGCCTTCTTAAACAGTAATTATGAGCTTTTTCTTGTCTTTAGAAATTCTTCTCTTCCCTCCATTCTAATTTCTTCTCTTCAGTAAGGCTGATAAATCTCATGGCATACTTACAGCAGAGGGGGGGAAAAACTTAATTGTGTTCCTCAATTCTCAGCTAATTTCTCCTTTTATCCCCTTATCAACATGGCCTAACAAGCCACTGTGAACCGATATGCCCCTTCCTTCCTCTATTTAGTCCCTTATTATTAATAATATAGAAGCTGGTAAAACAAGAAATGTTCAGTGTTACTCACAAATATAGGTAAAAACAAATGTAGGTAAGTAACTTTAAAATCATTTTTGAGGAAAAATAGTAAATCTTGCTGGTTCTTTTCAATTAAAATGAATGCTGAGTATTTCTAGGCATTTATTTTCTCCTTTTTGTTCAGTTACCTCATTATTATACTATATCTTATTCATGAAGTAATAAAATTTACAATGAAATACTATCCTATGGATTATCTTAGGTACATCTGAGTGCAATTCCTTGCTCTGGTCATTTATGATCTTAACATCTCTAAGTCTGAGTTGTCTTCATTTGTAAAATAGGGATAACACGAACCTCATCAAAGTGTTAGAAGAATTAGAAATATGATATTTGAAAAGCACATATCACTGTGTGTGGAACAAACTATAAAACAATGGTAGCTGTAACTCTGATCATAATTAATGTTACAATGATTTAGACACAAAACTTCCATTTTTTACTTCTAAAAGTATATCCTTTTTTGGCAACTACAATGAGCTTCCATTAAAAGTATTTGGTAAGTTTGGATAAAGCCAATAAAGAGAGGGAGCGGTCTGTCATATAGCAGTAGGAGCACAAGGATTTTCAGTCAGAGGACTTAGGCTGTCACTTACTAGTTGTATGATCTAGGGGAAGTTATCTAACTTTTCTGAGTTTCTGAAAATGGGTGTATCCAGCTAACTTACACAAATTTTTATACACATTAAATACTCTAATTTAATAACTGTAAGCTACCACTGAAGTGTTAGATACTATCAGTATTATGGAGAAATGTGATAATACTTAATGTGATTAAAACCACTAGTTAGCATTCGTATATGTCACATTGATGTTCAGCTGTCAGTAAAAAGCAGCACTAAAGACTACTTCTTTATATGGATTGGGTGGAAAGATATATATATATATAAATGTACATATAATTAATACATAAGAAGAGCCAAAATTATCATACTACATAACCCTTAAATGAGTTACAAATCTTTTAACCACTAAGAAATAATTTTTCTAATTCACATACAAAAATATATCCTAGCCATAACTATAGGAACTTTGGTTCTGAAAATTTCAAGGTGAATTTGGATTACAGATAGATATGGCACTAAATAAAGGACAATTAAAGTCTATTCCAAATATAACACGAGTCTTAAAATAAGGATGATTCCAGGCAGTCATTAGAGAACATCAATCTTCTCAGAGACAAAATGAGAAGAAGAACATTCAACCCTATTTTTGTCAGGAAGGTTAAAACATACTGCATTCTTTGGACACACCAAATGATAGACAAAAGGCACATCATCTCAATTTATGTACAGTATGTGTTCATTCACCCTATGAATGAAATGCACAAGAAGAAAAGCCACCGTTTTTAAAAAATCATGGCAAATTAGAGATTACTTATAAAAATTTCCACGTTTTTCTGAACCATTCAAATGCTTATCCTGTAAAATCTCGATGAAAAATTTTGAAAGGGCTTAAATTATGTGTAGTCTTCTTTGTAGTCTTTACAACTTAAAATTTTTAATAATTCTATTCTCTTCTACAATATACTACAAAGAAAAAAAAAAACATGCAGAAGTCAAAATAAATTATAAGCATTATCTACATTTGCTGCTAAAGCTATGTGCTGAAAGGCATTCCAAGTGCAAGTGATCCAGAGGCAGAAAGCACCACACATGGAGGATTTTGGATAGTTGCCTGGAGTTATGTCAACATTTTCCTCATTCTTCTGCTCCTGGCCTTTCAGTGCTTCTAAGTCTTCCTCAGGCGGATGAATTACTACTGTGGGAATATCATCACTGGCAGGTGAAACCAGTAGTTCTGGGGCCTGAAGCTGACTCTGTTGGGAACTTCTGGAGGTCAGGCGACTGATGCTAGGGCTGGAAGGAGGACTGTTTTGAGGGGTGGGTACTGGGGTTGTACACCTCGAGCCTGCAGGGGTTCCAGCTCTTGAAGAAGGAAGAAGATGACTGAGAAGAAGAGATAAAGGCGATTCTCCTCTCAATGAAAGGTTTGAGGCAGAGAGACCTGTTCGCAAAGAGTGGCGGGAGGCTGAAAGGCCTTCCCCTGAGATAAAACAAATAAATGAAAAATGATGAAGTTCACTGCAGAAGGCAAATAGAGACACAAAAAATCAATTTACACTGTAAATCGCAAGCATTAAAGGCCCAAAATTTCAAATTCATGCTGTCAGGGTTAGCATAGCAATCAGATTTTTAAATGTTAGAAAGTCATTGAAAAGTTGCTTAAATTGTAATTAGTTCCCCGAAGGTGTATCCAAAAAACAAAACACAATGTTAACAACAGATGGTAGGGGACAATATTCTGTTAGTAATTAGAATGCCCAATAGTGTGGCTTTTAAAAAAAATAACAATACCAATGCAAAGTTGCTGTTTAAATAAATGAAAAACAATACAAAAATAATCTAAGAAATAGAACCCAAAATAAAACTTAGCAGTATCGATAGCTTATTTCTTAGTACATATTTCCTACACTGTACCAAACCACTATAGATAATTCTCTCTCACAATAAATGTCCACATTAACATGATCTAATAATTCCTAACTTAAAATTGGTATCAAATCTCTATAACATTAAGTCAACAGGGCATTCTCACTTACTGGCAGTGCTCTCAAGTCAAATTTAAAAACATAAGACAAGCTATAGAAGTTTTTTTTAAAAAGAGAAACATAATGTCAATTTTAAAGGATACATATTCTTGAGCTCGCTAAAGATATTAACAAATATTCTAAAATGAGCTTCCATTTCTAATACAGCAGATAAATTTAAATAAATACATACAATCCTTAATTTAACTAGATAAGAATAAAGCATTTCTCATCGACAACAGCAATAACAAAAGAAGTCTAGAATATTTCAAAAGGTCATTTATACTTCAAACATCTGGTGATTCTATCAAGTGTAGCTTAACAGAATAACATTGTTTTTTAGGAAAAATATGAGAAATATAACAATCAATCCTATATGATCTAAGTAATCAAAGCTACATGCTCAAGAGATCCTAGAAATATTAAAAATAAAGATTGACCTTTAATCTGTAAACAACAATCATTTAGTTAAAAAATAAGCTACATGCAGAAAAAGTGTTAAATTACTATAATACAACAGTATTTAACAACTGTTAAAATACTATAATAATATGCTAAAATGGCATTCAAAAGAAAATAGCCATTGTTTTATGATTAAAAGGAACCAAATGATAATTGGAGAATAATCAGGAACCATTCCAAGTGAGGAATAAAGATTCAATAGGGTCTCTCTGGATAAATGAACCCATTTCACTAAAGGAGAGAATATACATGACAGATGAAAAGAGAAGTAAAATGTGACATAGATGGCTTGCTTTTAAATTGAACTTAGGTCCATAAGAGATTTCTTTTATTCTTAAGAATATTTGTGTATTCTTCAAACACACAAAGGCATAATTTTAAACAAAAAGGCATAAATTTTAAAGATTAAAAAGAGTTTTAACGGTCAAATGCTCAGAAGAAATGGACTTAAGTATCTTACATTGAGCTGCAAAAGACAAGTAGAGTCAATTTTAGATATATTAAACCCTATCACCTATGGCTGTTTGCTTGTAGAACACTTAAAAGCCACACTATCATTTCAGGGACAGAAAAGATGAACAGAAGGACATTGTGACCCATTCTCCACCTTTCTTCACTGTAATCCTCACAAACCTTGGGTAATGGTAACAGCTAGAGGTAATAATGACCCTCATAAGCAACTCCAGCCTTTTGCACCTCCGTTTTCCAGAGGCACTATCATCAGAGCTCTCTGCGAGCCAAAAGAGAACCCCAGTGATGCATTCCGCTGCTTTAGAAAGACGAAAAGCAACACCTCCAAGTGTGCCAGGCTTAAGACAGTGACAGAGGTAAATGGCTACAAAACACCGTCTCCCCATGCCCCACATAACCCACCGCTAGACCATGAATGAGAGTGGAGAGCTGGAATATGTGGGTCACTCTCAATGGCTTGGAAGACATCAGCTAGGTCATCCCTAGCATAAGACAGGAACAATCATAAAAACCTTTCACAAATTGTATAAATAAAGGGCACTGTAATCAGCAAACCAACCCAAAAACACTTGCTTATGCCCAACAAATAAAGTGTATTCAAGACAAAAAAAATCACTAGGGAAAAAATCTAACATAAATAATAAAGGTTCAAACCCAAGATTTAGAATTTTAAACAGACTAAATCTACAGATCATAATTTATGCCTCTTAAATCAATTATACAAAAATTCTTAAACAGAAACAAAAAAGCAGGAAGGAGAAGTAATTCAGAGTTAGGTATAGTGATAGCGTATAAATATTACCAACAGTTAAATATGCCATTTCAACAGAGTGAATGCTTAATTTTTTCATCTAAATGATTTCTACAGACAATTCTGTCATGTTGTAAAGACATTTTAGAAATATTTTTAAATGCACAAATAACACTATTATTTTTAAAAAAAAGATGATAAAATGACCTATGTGATTATCTGGAAAAAATATCTTTCTTTCCCCAAATGCTAACTGTAACATACTGGAATGCTGTTAGAGTAGAAGTGTTAGCAAAAATTGGATGCCATAACTTATCTCACCATTCCTTTCAAGCAAGTGAGGGTCAGAATGTTTCTTGCCTATATCTGCAAAAGATCGAACAAGGGGAATCCGACTGGTGAATCTTTTCTCATTCTGATGATGATGTCTCTTCAGAAGAGCTTCTCTGACATTCTCTCTTATGGACTCATCCAACTGGCCAGAGGCTATCATGTTGTCCAATACCATATCTATTCAAAGGAAAAAAAAAAATCAGACATTTTTACTAAATAAACTAACACTTGGATAACTATAACATAGAATAAACTCTAACTGAAATCTTTCTAAAAAAATAAGATCCTTAAATAGCTCTAGAAAGTATTATTCTCTTCTAAAATTGAATAATGTATGCATAAAGATAAATATGAACATTATCCAACAAAAATGAACAAATTACATAAAGATCCTTATTTTAATATACATTATTATTTATAAAGAGGCTACCATTATACACTGATAGCCTTCCTGTACTTGAAAGTGCTTTCCTGATATGGATGCAATAATTTCTATTTGGAGGCGGAGTTAAGATGGCGGCGTAGGCAGACTCTGAACTCACCTCCTCCCGTGGACACAGCCAATTTACAACTACTCGTGGAAAAATTACCCCGAGACAGAACTGAAAACTGGATAACAGGAACTCCTGCAACAACGGACAATCCTAACTGAGGTAGAAGAGGCAGAGACTCCCCTCTGGAGAGGAAAAACGCCGCCTTCACAAGCCGCCAGCTTCACGGCCACCGGGAGCAGCTCACAGGTACACAGCCTCCCTGGAGGCGCAGGGCCCTGAGCCGGGGAGCGCCCCCGCAGTGGGCATTTTGTGGACCCAGGACAATCGACACCAGCGGCATAATATCTGACTGTGCCTGCTACTAAAACATTGGGGAGTACCCCCAGAAAACCCAGTTCACAAAGAAACTAAAACTGGCTCTTAAAGGGCCCAACGCAAACTCACCCATTTCAGAAAGCATCCTAAAATCACCAGAAAGAAAGGTGCACAGTGCTGTGGTGAAAAGAAACTGACCTAATAGGCCCTGAGTGCATCTCGGTGAGGGGTGAGACGTCTCTAGGGACTGGGACATTGGCGGCGGCCATTGTTGTGGCCTAGTGTGGGCGTGCTGACACAGACACCATTGGAGTTCTCCCTGAGGCCTGCTAGCCCAGGGTCTGCCCCACCCGCTAGGGCACCGATTTAATCCAGCTCAGTCAGGGCAGGCAGCCCACCCTAGAGACTGGCCACACCCAACAACAAGCCCTCAGGCAACTTGTGGGCCTGCATAGATTGGTGACTGGATTCTCTGCAGCCTGGCAACTGAGCCGACTTGAGCGGGGCACGGTGTGCACAAGGAGCGGGTGGAGAGTGGGGGCGGTGGCAGAGTGTGTGGGGCTCCCGCCGTGGAGAGACTGGGTCCGCTTGGGGAGGTCGGGGCGCTCACACGGGGCAGGACTATGTTGACTGTGTGTGTGGACCTGTGGGCGGCAGGGCTTGTCAGCTGCAGAAGACTTGTGCTTCTCAAAGACCCACATAGGAGGTTTGCCCCATGTTCCAAAGCCTGAAACGACTGGGTGCTCCTGTGCCTGAGGCCAGCCCCACCCAGCTGCAATCCTCAGAGAGCTGACAAGAGACCTAATAGGCTAGAGGCTTACTGCAATTGTAAGGCCCTGAGCCTAACAACCTGCCACGCTGGGGGCCTACTCAGTTAAAAGAAATACTGCAACACAAATGTGGTATTAGAACTTGCAGCCAACTGTGCTGGGGCTCCCCACACCTGATAAAGAGACTGAAGGGCCCACAACAACTACAAGCAGCTGAGCATTACAACAGCTGGCCAGGAGCATAACTCAGCCTCCCTGGGCGCCTACAGGGAGAGCAAACAGGCCACAACAGAAGGACACACGTAGCCCACATAGGGGTCACCCCTGGAACATTGAGAACTGAGGGAAGCACACTGGAAGCCTCCTAAGGCATCACTTACACAAGGTCACCTATCCAAGAGCAGGAGACGTAGCTGACCTACCTAATACGTAGACACAAGCACAGGGCCAGAGGCAAAATGAGGAGGCAAAAAAATACATTCCAAGTAAGGGAACAGGACAAAACCCCAGAAAAGGAACTAAGTGAAACAGAAATGAGCAACCTACCCGACAGAGAGTTCAAACTAAGAGTGTTAAGGATGCTCACTGATATGGGGAGAAGAATAGATGAACAAGTGAGAATGTCAACAAAGAAATGGAAGATATAAAAAAGAACCAATCAGAAATGAAGAATACAATACTGGAAATGAAAAATTCATTAGAGGGACTCAAAAGCAGAGTAGAGGATACAGAAGAACGGATCTGTGAGCTGGAAGAAACACTAGAAGAAATTACCCAAGGTGAACAGGTAAAAGAGAAAAGAATTAAAAAGAGTGAGGACAGTCTAAGGGACCTCTGGGACAACATCAAGCGCACTAACATCCGTGTTATAGGTGTCCCGGAAGGAGAAGAGCGAGACAAGGGGGCAGAGAATCTATTTCAAGAAATAATAGATGAAAACTTCCCTAACCTAAGGAAGGAAACAGACATCCAGGTACAGGAAGCACAGAGAGCCCCAAACAAGATAAACCCAAAGAGGCCCACACCAAGACACATCATAATCAAAATGTCCAGAATTAAAGATAAAGAGAGAATCCTAAAAGCCGCAAGAGAATGTCAAGTTACATACAAAGGAAACCCCGTAAGGCTATCAGCTGACTTCTCAGCAGAAACCTTACAGGCTAGAAGAGAATGGCATGATATATTTAAAGTGCTAAAAGGAAAAAACTTACAGCCAAGAATACTCTACCCAGCAAGGTTATCATTCAAAATGGAAGGAGAGATCAAAATTTTCCCAGATAAGCAAAAATTAAAGGAGTTTGTCACCAAGAAACCAGTGCTACAAGAAATGTTAAAGGGACTGATTTAAGGGGAAAAGAGAAGACCACAAATAGGAAAAATTATCTATTTCCATGATTAGAACGTAATGGATACAAATACACAAAAAAAAGGTTAGATATGATATCAAAAACATAAAAGGAGGGAGGAGGGGAGTTAAGTGTACAGCTTTCAGACAGAGGTCAAACTAAAGTGACCATCAATTCTGTATAGAAGAAGAAAGGAACAGAGAAGGACTACTAAAACACTGAGAAAAAAAAAAAAAGTTAAAAAAATGGCAGTAAGTACATACTTACCAATAGCTACTTTAAACGTCAATGGACTAAATGCTCCAATTAAAAGGCATAGGGTGGCTGACTGGATAAAACAGCAAGACCCATATATATGCTGCATACAAGAGACACACTTCAGACCTAAAGACACTCACAAACTAAAAGTGAAGGGATGGAAAAAGATACTCCACGCAAACGGCAATGAAAAGAAAGCTGGGGTAGCAGTACTCATATCAGACAAAATAGACTTTAAAACAAAAACTGTAAAAAGAGACAAAGAAGGGCATTACATAATGATCAAGGGAACAATCCACCAAGAGGATATAACACTTGTAAATATCTACACACCCAATGTAGGTGCACCTAAATATATAAAGCAATTATTAACAGACATAAAAACAGAAATAGACAGTAACACAATAATAGTAGGGGACTTTAACACTCCACTTACACCAACGGACAGATCATCCAAACAGAAGATCAATAAGGAAACACTGGCCTTAAATGACACACTAGAACAGATGGACCTAGTAGATATATACAGAACATTCCATCCAAAAACCGAAGAATACACATTCTTTTCAAATGCACATGGAACATTCTCCAGGATTGATTACATATTATGCCACAAAACAGGTCTCCATAAATTTAAGAAGATTGAAATAATACCAAGCATCTTTTCTGACCACAACGGTATGAAACTAGAAATCAACTATAGGAAGAAAATCAGAAAAGCCACAAATACGTGGAGATTAAACAAAATGCTACTGAACAACAACTGGGTTAACGAAGAAATCAAAGAAGAAATAAAAAAATACCTGGAGACAAATGAAAATGAAAATACGACATGCCAGAATTTATGGGATACAGCAAAAGCAGTTCTAAGAGGGAAGTTTATAGCAATACAGGCCTATCTCAACAAACAAGAAAAATCTCAAATAAACAATCTAACAATGCACCTAAAGGAACTGGAAAAAGAAGAACAAACCAAGCCCAAAATCAGTAGAAGAAGGGAAATAATAAAAATGAGAGCAGAAATAAATGAAATAGAGACCAAAAAACAATAGAAAAAATTAATAAAACCAAGAGCTGGTTCTTTGAAAAGGTCAACAAAATTGACAAATCTTTAGCTAGACTCACCGAGAAAAAAAGAGAGAAGGCACAAATAAGTAAAATCAGAAATGAAAGAGGAGAGGTTACAACAGACACCTCAGAAATACAAAAGATTATAAGAGAATACTATGAAAAGCTATATGCCAACCAATTCGACAATCTGGAAGAAATGGATAAATTCTTAGAATCAAACAACCTTCCAAAACTGGATCAAGAAGAAGTAGAGAATTTGAATAGACCAATCACCAGTAAGGAGATCGAAACAGTAATCACAAACCTCCCAAAAATAAAAGTCCAGGACCAGATGGCTTCCCTGGTGAATTCTACCAAACATTCAAAGAAGACTTAATACCTATCCTTCTCAAACTCTTCCAACAAATTGAGGAGGGGGGGAAGCTCCC
Source organism: Ceratotherium simum simum (assembly GCF_057802395.1). NCBI lineage: Eukaryota > Metazoa > Chordata > Mammalia > Perissodactyla > Rhinocerotidae > Ceratotherium > Ceratotherium simum. The sequence continues at coordinate 32,166,793 of NC_141904.1, forward strand.
TAACTCATTCTACGAAGCCGACATTACCCTGATACCAAAACCAGACAAGGACAACACAAAAAAAGAAAATTACAGGCCGATATCACTGATGAACATCGATGCAAAAATCCTCAACAAAATAATAGCAAATCGCATACAACAATATGTTAAAAAGATTATACACCATGATCAAGTGGGATTTATTCCAGGTATGCAGGGATGGTTTAACATTCGCAAATCAATCAACGTAATACACCACATTAATAAAATGAAGAATAAAAATCACATGATCATCTCAATAGATGCAGGGAAAGCATTTGACAAGATACAGCATCCATTTATGATAAAAACTCTGAATAAAATGGAATAAAAAGAAGGAAAGTATCTCAACATAATAAAGACCATATATGACAAACCCACAGCTAATATCATCCTCAATGGTGAAAAACTGAAAGCCATCCCTCTAAGAACAGGAACCAGACAAGGATGCCCATTGTCACCACTCCTATTTAACATGGTACTGGAAGTCCTAGCCAGAGCAATCAGGCAAGAGAAAGAAATAAAAGGGATCCAAATTGGAAAGGAAGAAGTGAAACTGTCACTATTTGCAGATGACATGATTTTATACATAGAATACCCTAAAGAATCCACCAGAAAACTTTTAGAAGTAATAAACGAATATGGTAAAGTTGCAGGATACAAAATCAACATACAAAAATCAGTTGCATTTCTGTACACTAACAACGAAGTAGCAGAAAGAGAAATTAAGAATACCATCCCATTTACAATTGCAACAAAAAGAATAAAATACCTAGGAATAAACTTAACCAAAGGGGTGAAAGATCTGTACACCGAAAACTATAAAACATTTCTGAAAGAAATTGAAGAAGACACAAAGAAATGGAAAGATATTCCCTGCTCTTAGATTGGAAGAATTAACATAGTTAAGATGTCCATACTTCCTAAAGCCATCTATAGATTCAATGCAATCGCTATCAAAGTTCCAACAACATTTTTCACAGAAATAGAACAAAGAATCCTAAAATTTATATGGAACAACAAAAGACCCCGAATAGCTAAAGGAATCCTGAGAAAAAAGAACAAAGCTGGAGGGATCACAGTCCCTGATTTCAAAATATACTACAAAGCTATAGTAACCAAAACAGCATGGTACTGGCACAAAAACAGACACACAGATCAATGGAATAGAATCGAAAGCCCAGAAATAAACCCACACATCTATGGACAGCTAATCTTTGACAAAGGAGCCAAGAACATACAATGGGGAAAAGAAAGTCTCTTCAACAAATGGTGTTGGGAAAACTGGATAGCCATATGCAAAAAAATGAAAGTAGACCCTTACCTTACACCATACACAAAAATTAACTCCAAATGGATTAAAGACTTGAATGTAAGACCTGAAACTGTGAAACTTCTAGAAGAAAACATAGGCAGTACGCTCGTCGACATCAGTCTTAGCAACATCTTTTCAAACACCACGTCTGACCGGGCAAGAGAAACAATAGTAAAAATAAACAAATGGGACTACATCAAACTAAAAAGCTTCTGCACAGCAAAGGAAACCATCAACAAAACGAAAAGACAACCTAACAATTGGGAGAAGATATTTGCAAACCATACTTCTGATAAGGGCTTAATCTCCAAAATATATAAAGAACTCATGCATCTCAACAACAAAAAAACTACCAACCCAATTAAAAAATGGGCAAAAGACCTGAACAGACATTTCTCCAAAGAAGATATACAGATGGCCAACAGACACATGAAAAGATGTTCAAAATCACTAACTATCAGGGAAATGCAAATCAAAACTACAATGAGATATCACCTCACGCCCGTCAGAATGGCTATAATTAACAAGACAAGAAACACCACGTGTTGGAGAGGATGTGGAGAGAAGGGAACTCTCATACACTGCTGGTGGGAGTGCAAACTGGTCCAGCCACTATGGAAAACAGTATGGAGATTCCTCAAAAAATCAAGGATAGAACTACCATATGATCCAGTTATTCCACTGTTGGGTATTTATCCAAAGAACTTGAAAACACCAATTTGTAAAGGTACATGCACTCCTGTGTTCATTGCAGCCTTATTCACAATAGCCAAGACTTGGAAGCAACCTAAGTGCCCATCAAGGGACGAATGGATAAAGAAGCTGTGGTATATATACACAATGGAATACTACTCAGCCATAAGAAACGATGAAATCCAGCCATTTGTGACAACATGGATGGACATTGAGGGTATAATGCAAAGTGAAATGAGTCAGAGGGAGAAGGTGAGATACCGTATGATTTCCTTCATTAAGTAGTAGATAATAACAACAATTAACAAACACATAGGGACAGAGATTAGATTGGTGGTTACCAGAGGGGAAGCGGGGAGGGAGGAGGGTGAAAGGGATAATTCGGTACATGTGTGTGGTGATGGGTTGTAATTAGTATTTTGGTGGTGAATATGATGTAATCTATGCAGAAATAGAAGTACAATGATGTACACCTGAAATTTTTACAATGTCATAAACCAATGTTACTGTAATAAACAAAAAATTTAAAAAAAATAATAATAATAATTTCTATTTGACTGAATATTCAATAATATTGGCTTCCTAAGAATTTTATTCCTAAGTATTTTATTGCTTCACCTCATATTCTTCCCCAAAATGTAGAATAATATCTGGACTCATTCATTCAATCATTGAGTACCTATTATGTGTCGGGAATATAGCAGCTAAGTAGGCAGATCAAATCTCTGCTCTTACCCTTCCAGAGGTAGAAAAACCAATGAGCAGATGAATAGATGAAATATCATGAAGTAATAAGTTCTAGGAAGATGAATATTTCAGGTTGTGAGGTGGGGTGTGGGGAATCAGGAGATTGGTGGCAATGCTATTTTATACATTATTGTGGTGATTGCAGACTATTTTTAATTTATAAAGTATATATAAATATTTTTAAACAGTGCCACTAACTTGAGATATAAAGAGTCAAGCTTTCAAATCTATTATAATTACTCTGAAAGAAAACTGGAAGGGATCAATTTAACAGGTAAACCATAACATTAACACAATGACTACAGGCTACCGTAATACAAGTAAATGGTGGATTATACAACATTTACAAAAATATCACATTGTATTTGTGATAATTGCAAAGCCAAAGTAAGACTCAAATGTCCAAATTCGATATTCCTAACCCTGAATTAAGGTTAGGGTTTTTCAGTCATTCATATAAGAGAAGAAAGTAAGGACTTTAATAATCTGAAGACCTGCAGCACCTGGTCAAATTGAACAATCTGGTAATATCAAAGTATTTCTAGCCTGAGAAATTATAATAAATTTATGATTCTCTTGAAGATCAAATACTATAGATTTTTTGGTTTTCCATGGGAGCAATCTATAACGGTAGTCACACTATCAAATTCATTACCACTGAACTTGATTTTAGTTTTTAGCAATTTTAGTTAATGGCCTGATAGCTTTACCATAGCTGTCTTTTTCCACTTTCTACCTCCAAAGTATCCTTCAAGTTTCTCTCTCCTTCATTTCCACTGCTACTACCTACCACAGTTCAGGTCATCATCACTTCCTGCTTAGACTACTCTTCGAAGAGAGTAACTGGCCTACCTGCTTCTAACTTCTTCCTAATCCAAAGCCACCCTACCTATTCTTGCCAGAATGATCTTCCTGACACATATCTAGATCACACTATTCTCCAAATTAAAAATCATTGAGAGCCAAAATGCCTACCAAAGAAAATCTAATTTCTTAACCCAGTAATTCAAGGCTAGTCACAATCCATCTCTAATTTATCTTCCCAATATATCTCCTAACTACTATTTAAGAAATCTATGTACTCACATGGAACCTACTTTCCTGAGATTCATACCTATCTATACTTTCCAGATGTTTTTTCACTGTCTTTCTCCTCTTTAGAATACTTTCTCTTGTACCATCTGCTCCTTGTTCCCATGTGTTCAAATTCTATGAATAACTTGTACAGTTAACGTATTATGTGGATCCTCCCCAGATACCCTGGTCCAGAAAACAAAGAAACAAAAAGCTCTTTCCTCTGCATATTCAGAGAACAGACTCCATATCCTGCTTATGGTACTAATCATTTTCTTCTTGATACTATAATGTCTGTCTAATTTAATCTTCTAGACTCCAAACGTATCAAAGACAACAAGTGTTATTTATATGTCTACTCCTCATATTGTCCTGTACAGAATGGAAGCTTGACCATTAGTTGTTAAATCAATTGTCTAAAATTCTACTCTATTTCCTTATTTATCTACCTCTAATTTCAGTACAACTTAAATTAAAAACAGTCAATTTGCCATAACCTGCTATTTCATCTAGAGTGCTTGCTCTCATATCCAGCATGACTGTTCCATTTAGGATGCAACTTCTTAGTTCAAAAAGACTGTGCAAAGAGAGAGTTGCCACATAAGGTTTACTCCATCGGTCACCGCCATCTTCAACATCCTCTTCAAATTTCAGCCATCTGAAATGTATAACAATAAAAATATTTTATAAATAATGACAAATTCATTTGCTTATTTTAATACGATAAATATAAACTTGTTCTTTTAAAGAGAAACAAATATAACCACCACGAAAACAAAATTTGGCTACAAACACATTTTTACCAACTAGGCTAATAGTCTCCAATATCTAGAGTCACAAGTTACCTTTGTAGTTCCTCTCTCTATTCCAGCTAACACAACAATAAGTCTACAAAAACAAACTATGGAACTTGGTAGTTTCCACTTCTAATCCTCTTTTAAACATAAAATATGCAAGATTTTGATTTTTCAAATTTGTTTCTCTAATTAAAGACATTAAAATCTACAATAACATAATTCCTTTTGTGTTATGTTAAATTATTAAAGATTCAAGCAAACAAATTTTGAGAATAAAGAGAAAAACTAAAGGTAAAATTTCCAGACATGAGGAAATTCTCTGCTCATTGTTTAAAAGCACTGGATAGCTCATAAAATCACTTTTATAGTCTCATTATAAAAAGAAATCAAGTGAAGCCAATTAAACACTCAGACTCAGTATTATTACCTGGCAGTTTCTTTCCATTCATACTCTTCTCCATCTCTATAACACAATTCATCCATTTCCGTGAAGAGATCATGGGGAATGTGCTCTTCATCATCATCTTCGGTACCAAGGATGAACTGAACTCTCTGGGATGGTGTGTCTTAACAAAATAAAAATTTAAATGCACTCAAAATTTTCCTCAATTCCTTGAAAGATAAATTCACAGTTTTGAAAGTGCAATGCTTTTGTTATAAATAAAGATATTCCATCAAAATTCTTTTATTATTCAAATACTGTAATTCTGGAAGGAAACAAGGACCAACAATCCAGAAAAAGAGAGTAGCACAGAAAGATCACCTCCACAGACAAAAAAGAAAAATTATATGTTAAAAATAAACAAGTCAAACTAATCTTATAATTAACTGATGTAAAAACAAAAATAGGCAACATCCAAAAACATGGAACACTATGCTTAGACATAACTTTTCCTCTCTAAAAAATACATGAAAATGTCAGATAAAATAGAACATTTAAAAATATGTAATTAATAGGTAGCTAAGTTCAAGAGTGAAAAAAGAAAATCCCCAAGTTCCAAAAAATGATGAGGAAACTCCGAACTAGGGGTATACAGAAACTGACTTTTCCTGTTATCATGGAGAAGCAAAACTCTGTCAGCTGAGGTTAGGGAGGTAGGACAAGTCACTGTAAAGAATAGATATCCCACTCATGGCATCTGAATTTAAACTACCTATGTGGTACAGGATCCCCAAACAGGGAAATTAACATAAATTCTAGTCCAGGACAGTTGAATGCCCTAGGGACCCCATATAAACACACAAGCAAACAACTACAAGCATCAATTAAAAACAAAATCAAGTTCTGTTGAATATAAGAGATGAAGTCAAACTCAAAATTTACACCTAAGTAAACAAACATCCAGGCACTTGTAGGTGCAACAAACAGGGATATTAGAAGAGGTTAGAGAGTAGATTAGAAGGAATTATTAAAGAAGACAGATCTGAGGAAATTAGACAGACTGCATCAATGACAAAGAAGAAAACAGAAAACACAAAAGGTTAAGAGATATAAAGAACAGAAGAAGAAAGTTGAACAGGAAAAACCCCAGAAACAGGAAAATATAAAGAATGGGGGAGAGGCAATAGAAAGATATGTCTGAAACTTTTCCAGTAAGTATATGATATGGGTCTTCATATTGAAGGAATACCCTGAGACCTATGCAAGACAAACACAGACATGCTGTGATTGAACGTCCTAACATTTTGAACCTTTCAACATTTAAGTCTTGCACACCTTTTGTCAGACTTATCCCCAAGTAATATTTTTGGTGCTACTGTAAGTGGTATTTTTTATTTCAATTTCTGATCATTCATTGCTACTATACAGAAATACATAGAAATATAATTGATTTTGTATCCTACAACCTTGCTAAACTCGCTTAGTTCTGTAGTTTTGCAGATTGCTCAGGATTTGATACACACATGATCCTATATCTGTGAATAAAGACAATTTTACTTCTTCTTTTGTTACCTGTATGCCTTTAATTTCTTTCTTGACCTTATTACACTGGCTAGGTACTCCAGTATAAGGACTAATTGCTGTAAATTTTCTTCTAAGCACTGCTTTAGCCGCATCTAAAAAATTTCAGTAGGGAGGGAGCCCTCACTTTGCACAGTACCATGACCTAAATGAAACCTGTGCATTTTAGAAGCGTGTCCTCACTTTGCAAGATTTTATCTCAGCTACTGCCCGTACTGTGTTTTTATTTTCATGAGTTCAAAATATTTCCTAATTTCTGTTATGACTGCTTCTTTAACATATGGGTTATTGAGAAGCATCTTGTTTAATTTGCAAATATCTGGGGATTTTTCTTGATATCTTTCTAGTTTAATTCTATTGTGGTCAGAGAATATATTTTCAGTCTTTCTAAATGTACTAAGACTTATTTTATGGCCTAGAATACAGTCTTTCTTGGTAAATGTTCCATTTACACTTATAAGGAATGTGTAGTCTGCTATTGTTGGGTGCAGTGTTCCACAAATGTGAATAGCAATCTGACTGATAGTGTTAATCAGGTCTTCTATATCCTTACTGATTTTTTTGTTTACTTGTTCTCTCAATTACTGAGAAAGGAGAGCTGAAATCTCCAACTATAATTGTCGATTTATCTCTTTCTCCTTTCAATTTTATCAGTTCTTGCTTCATGTATTTTGAAGCTGTTTATACATGCATATACATTGAGGATTGTTACATCTTGGTTTCAGCAATTTGATTTTTATGTGCCTTTGTGTGGTTCTCTTCATGTTTCTTCCCCTTGGGTTTTGTTGAGCTCCTTGGATCTGTGAGTTCAGAGTGTTTATTAAATTTGGGAATTTTGCAAAAATTGTTTCTTCAAATATTTTTTTCTGCCACCCTCCTTTCTGGCACTCCAATTATACATATGTTAGACTACCTGATATTGTTCTACACACTACTGATGCTCTGTTTATTCATTTTTAGTTTTTCTTCTCTGTTTCATTTTGGATAGTTTCTATCATTCTGTCTTCAAAAATCACTGAAAATGAAAATGAAATTGTTTTTTTTTTCTGTAGTGTCAAGTCTTCTGTTAATCTTATCTAGTGTATTTTTCATTTCAGATATTGTATTTTTCATCTCTAGAAGTTCCATTTTGGGCTTTCTTATATTTTCAATTTTTCTCCTCATCAATATTTTCCTCTATCCTCTTGAACATATAAAGCATACATATTATAGTTGCTTTAACATGCTTGTTTTCTAATTCCATCAACTCTGTCATTTCTGGATCTGTTTCTATTGATTTCTTTTTCTCTTGGTTATGGCTCATATTTTCCTACTTCTTTATATTTCAAATAATTTATGTCTGTCAGATACCATGAAATTTTACATGGTTAGGTGCTGGATTTTACTGTATTTCTTTTAGTAGTATTATACTTTGTTCTGGCATGCAAATACTTGAAATCTCTTTACTTCTTTCAAGACCTGCTTTTAAGAATTTTTAGAGCAGATCCACGGCAGCCTTTAGTGTAAAACTAGTTAAGACCCATTACTAAGGCAATACCCTTCTGAGACCTCTATCCAATGCCCTGTATACAAGGTCTTTTCATTTTGACTGATGGGAACACATCCTATCCCCAGTCTTAGGTAAAATCCAGGTATTACTTAGCCTGCTGCTCTTCACAAAAACTTTCCTTTAGCATAGCACACAAGTGCCTAGAGGAGTACAGCTCACATAGCTTTGCTAAAATGCACACACTAGGACTCATGGTGCAGAGATGGCCGTGTGGGCCCATGATGTCCTAAAAAACCAATGATGCCCTGTAAGTCAACTAAGTGTAATTTCTGTTATGACTGCTTCTTTAACCTATGGGTTATTGAGAAGCATCTTGTTTAATTTGCCTAATTTGTCTAAGAGTCCTCCTCAGGTTACACAGCTATTTTTTCTGGCTCTCGCTTTTCCCACCCAAGGGCCACTTACATCCACACTACCAATGTTTATTATCTGATAACATTCTCTTTCCTCTACTATATGCCTTTTTTCTTTCTGATTTCCTGTCTATTGGTATGTCTATATTTCTGTGTTTTCAAAGAAAAATCGTGTCCTTCTATAGACAAAACTATCAAATCAGAGCACTCTTTTTTGCACAGATAACCAAGTAATCTAGCTTAGTGAATAAAATCTTCTGGCCAAAAAGTGTGTTTAAAAATGAAAAAAAATTTTCAATCTCTTCCAGGAGCCTGAAGATTCCAGACATTTGTTCACTGCATATGTAAGTAATAAAATATATGACAGAGCAAACATATAAGAGAAAAGGAAATAAAACCCTACTGAATTGAAGTTTAAGCGCCAAGACTCAACTTTTACGATGCAAAGCCTGGAATACGATGAAGAAAACAAAGCTCCTTACTTTTTTCAGTTACCCCAAGTAGATCTTAACCTCTAAACTAAATATTTTTCTTGTAGAAAAAATATCCTTTCTTCAATTAGTATTTCTCAATGCATATAATATGTCTAAATTATTGCAGACATAGAATTTAAAAAAGGAAATATTCAATGTTTAAAAAAAAAGCTTTCCAGGAAAGAACTTGAAATGGTTAATGAAGAACTAGTGTTTTCTCTTACCATAAGAAGGAGATTCCCGTCCATCTTCTTTATCTGATTCTTTATCTTTTCTTCTCCGGTGGTGATGTTTGTGTCCACGATGCCTATGACGCCGACGACTCTCTTTACTAAACGGGACATGAACACCAATATATACAGCTCGATGACCTAGCAAAAAGTTTGGAAACATATTACTGGTTTTCCGATAGGGAAAAAAAGTGATATACACAAAGCATACCAAAATTTACTTTGATAAAAAAGAATTACATATAAGCTCATATAATTAACAATGCTAGTCTCCTGTTACTTCTCTTATTTTACAGAGCTATACAGTGTTACACCAAGGGCTAATACCATTGACTGATAAATACACTAGATATACAGGTTACTAGTGTAAGCATTAGTTTGTAAGTCTAAAAACATATTCTGAGAAAGAAGAGCTTGGCCTGCCTGAAATCATACAGTACGTAGACATAAATTTATTCCATCAACATTTTGGCCAATCCTAGCTAGTAGAGGTCATTAAGAGATACGCTTTAATGATGATTAAATACTTCAAAATCAATATTCACAAATAGATATTTGTAAATATTTACTACTTTTCAAAGCTTTGAAAATCTCAAATCAGCAAGGTCCAAATTACTGAGGGCTACATTACATGTAAATGGTCCAAATATTCCAATTAAAGGGTAGGAATTGTCAGACTAGGGGAAAAAAGCAATACAGTAAGGTTATCATACACTTTTTTTTTTTTTTTTTTGCTGAGGAAGATTGGCCCTGGGCTAACATCCATGCCCACCTTCCTCTATTTTATATGGGATGTCGCCACAGCATGGCTTGACAAGTGGTATGTCAGTGTGCACCTGGGATCCGACCCGGCGAACTCTGGGCCGCCAAAGCAGAGCACGCGCGCTTAACCGCTACGCCACCAGGCCGGCCCTGGGTTATCATATACTTTTAAAATAGAAAAAGCTACTGCTGATGTTTCATTATCCTGAGTTTACATTCTGACCAACAAAACAATTAGGAAAGGGAATCTCTGCTTTTGACCGCTAAATGAAACTGAATCAGGGAACTAGACAGCTAGCAGCACTATGGCAAATACTGAGAGGCAGGTACTTGATTTTTTAAGGAGTTTAAATGAGGTTCCTATCTAAGCTGTATTAAGTGAAAGGGGTCATGGACTACAAGTTTAACTAATTTGCAACTTTTGAAAACCATCTGGCATAGAGGTGCTTTTTGCCCTTATGTACAACATAAAAAAGTAATATGCTGAAATAAGAGCAGTTAATGACATTCTTTCCTAATAAAATCCATAAGATGGTAAGAAAATAAATAGCTCAAGAAACTCAAGATCTTCATCTTGAGTGGATAAGATTTGAAAGTATAGTCAATCTTCATTATTTGTGGATTCTGTATTTGCAAATTTGCCAACTCACTAAAATTTACTTGTAGGCCCAACATCAATACTCTTGGCAATTTCGCAGTCATTTACAAACACGCACAGAGTAGCAAAAAACTTGAGTTGCCCAATGCCCACGTACCCAACTAAGGTTGAAAAATGTAACACTGACTTTTTGTTTCAGTTGCCAACAGTCACGTGCCATGTAATGATGTTTCAGTCAACAACGGACCACGTATGGGTGGTCCCATAAGATTGGTACCACATAGCCTAGGTGTATAGTAGGCTATACCATCTAGGTTTGTGTAAGTACACTGTATAATGTTGGCACAAGGACAAAATCACCTAACAACATATTCTCAGAAAGTATCCACATCGTTAAGCAACACATGACTGTATATTAGTATCAGTAACATAAACAATTACCTTTCAAACTAAAAGAGGACTAGACCTACGGAAACACACTAAACTAAAATCAGTTGTTTAAACATCTCCCAATACCCTGCACTCTATCTAGTACATGGTAAGTACTAGATAAAGAATTACAGAAATTAAATATCAATTATTTGAAAAAATGTTACTAGAAAATCCCAAATTTAAAAACCAATTATATAGGGTTTCTTTTGGGGATGACCGAAATGTTCTGGAATTAGAGAATGGTGATAGTTGCACAACATAGTAAATATACTAAAAAATGATAAATTATACACTTAAAAATAGTGAATTTTATGTTTTGTGAATTATATCTCAATAAGAAAAGTAAAAAAAAACAACTATAACAAAACTCAGTGATCTTACAATTTTTTTTTTTTAAGGAAAATTAGCCCTGAGCTAACATCTGTTGCCAATCCTCCTCTTTTTTGCTGAGGAAGATTGGCCCTGGGCTAACATCGTGCCCATCTTCCTCTACTTTATAGGGGATGCTGCCACAGCTTGGCTTGATAAGCAGTGCGTAGGTCCGTGCCTGGGATCCGAACCCACAAACCCCGGTACGCCAAAGCAGAGCACACGAACTTAACCGCTACACCACGGCCCCAACAATTTTATTTTAATGAAACTATTCTCTTCTAAACACAAAAGAATAGTGGAAATTAAAGAGTCAAATTCTCATCACTGTACACTGGGAATTACAAAGTTGTTGCTCCAATTAGTACTAATGGGTTTTGGCACACAAGCCCCAGTGCACCAAAACAAAAATAAATTCTATGAGTTTGCAATTTAGAAAGACTAGATAAATAAGAATATGCTAGAATCCAAAGACTGGGAGATCAAACCTTACTGTTTTTTCTGCTTTCATTTTTGCCCTTAGTGTTCTCTGTTAGAATTTTTTTCTTTCCTTTTTCTTTCAAATTTACTTTACTCCATCAAAGGCCTCTTCAGTCAAACTCGGAGATAAACAATCTCTCCCTCAAATTTGATACTGAAATTTAGCTATGTACAAAGTATGCAAAGCTAAGGGCCATGGGGTAACCACGGGAAGCCAAGGAACACTGTCAAGTGCCTCTCTTCATGTTTTAGGTCACATATATTTGAGGGATGACATTAAATAGTAAGTGATGGATAAAATCTATCACTGTACATTTGAATTAATAAAATTATTGCTAAAAATTTTAACTATCCTAGTCCCCGTAATTCACAGAATTTAACCACAAGCTTCTAGGTAACTGAGGTTCTTTCTAGAAGCCCTAGTAAGCCCAGACTTTTAAAGTCAATTTTAAAAGAGAGAGTTTTTTTTCATCTCAGAAAGTAAATGTGGACAACATTTGTGTCTCTTTTCATCTTCTTTTTAAAAGCAAAAGATTAATGGCCCCATATGGTACCAGCTTTCACAGAAGACTTTAACTTAAGAATGTAGTTCTCAAAAAGACCCAAATATAAGTCTATCAAAACATTTGCCATGAACACCACCTTAACCAAGTGTTCAAGGTTAACCTCACCAATAATAAGTCATGTTGATATCATATGTCCACAGATATGATACACTGAAAAGAGTACATCACTTTTGTGGTATGCTCCCCAAATATCCATAATCTCAGTCTGTTCATATGATAACATTAGCCAAACCCAAAGTTAGAAACTTTCTACGAAGTATCTAACCACCACTCTTAAAAAATGTCAAGGTCATGAAAAACAAGGAAAGACTGAGAAACTGTCACAGATTAGAGGAAACTAAGGCGAAATGACAACTAAATATACTACAGGACCCTGAACTGTTCAACTGGATCTTGGAACAGAAAAGGACATCAGTGGAAAAGCTAATGAAATCTGAGTAAAATCTGAAGTTTAGTTAACAGTATTATACCACTGTGAATTTCCTCATTTTCATAAACTTACGATGGTTATGTAAAATGTTAACATTAGAAAACGCTGGGTGAAGGGTATACAGGAACACTCTGTACTATCTTTGCGTTGTAAAGATAAATTTACTCTTCTGTAAATCTAACATTATTTCAAAAGAAAAAGAAAAAAAAAAGCCATTTGCCAGGACTACTTCTGGCTTAGGGAAGATAAGTTTGGCAAATAACTCATTTGCTCCATAATTCTATGCTGAGGTTATTATAGCATTTTAAAAGGCTGATGTAACAGATCTATAAAATGAACATTTAGATGGCAACTAGTGATAACTGTGGCTTATTAGTCTGGCACTCTAGTTTGCTCATAATACAAATTACCCAGCCTGCTAGAAATGAAAAAAATAAAAGAACTAACTGATTTTATAACTGGCACTTCAATTTTCCAAGTTCAGTAATGGTAACCATCAGTGAAGTTTGAAAAGCATTCTGAAATCTATGTTTTGCCAATACTTTGAACAAAGAGTACATAATCAGGGAATGTTCTATGTGCGGATATAGGTAGCAGTTACATGGGTGTTTGCAGTATTATTATTCTTTAAATTGTATTTAGAAAAGTGTTGAACACTCTTCTAAATGTACGCTCTACCTCACAACAACAACAACAAAAAATGTTTCAACAAATAATAGGGAAAACTTAAAGGACACTAACAAACATTCATTAGTAATTTACCCCCCTACCATAAGTTATTTTAAACAAACTTATTTTCTAGTTCTTTTTTTTCAAACGATGTTCACAGTTGAGCTAGTTTTTAAAAAGCTTAAGTTATTTTAAACAAACTTACTTTCTAGTTCTTCTTTTTCAAACTTGGTATTCACAGTTGAGCTGGTTTTGCCAAGATCCACAACAGCTTCTTCATCGTGACCCTAAAAAGAAATTATTCTCATTCAGTCACGAAATCAATATATACTGAGGACCTGCTAATAGGTGTATTATTTGAGATAGCCAATAAATATTAACAGATTGCCTTCCTCTCAAAGAATTAATTTCTTATTCTAGCTAACTGCATTCTTTTTAAAATACGCTTATAGGCTTTTTGGGTTTTTTTTAATCCACAGAAGACCATTCAAAAATCTCATGTAAGAATTAAGGTGACAAAGATTTTTAATTGGTCTTCTATGGAAGTTACTAAGTAATGGGTAAATATATTCACTTCAACAGAAAGACCCTCCAGATCAGAAATTAAAGAAAATCTGTGGTGAAGGTGACCCTTAGATATTAATATAGAATGCTTTCTTTCTTGTTCTTTGCTCTCAGGTCCTCTGATTAAAAGGAACACTTAACTCAGCTATACTGGACTAGATTGCAGTTAAATATAAAATTGTTAAAACTGAGTCTACAGACTTAACACGTAGTACCACTCTCACTCATAAATTAACCAAGAACCAACCAAAGTTATAAGAACTTTTTATTTCTCTACAAAGTAAAAGCCAGGCCAAAATTGAATCTCTAAAGAGATTCTAGCTTTGAGTTGTGAAAGCCTACCTTTATAATTTTGTTCCCTTCTTCAGCTCAACAAAAAGACTAGACATATTTATTGTAAAATACTGCATACACTATTTTTAAAAGAATAAAATTTTAGCTTTAACTTTCCTTCTCCATTTCTAATAATTTTCAAAGGAATATTATAATACTCCTCATTAACTACTTATCATGAACTTATTATGCACAAGATTCTGTGCCACAGATAGAGACAGATGAGCAAATTCCCTTTCCTCAAAACGTCTTCTATTTGAGCTGTAGCTCACTCTGGACCCTTGCCCAGCAAGGGTCTGCTGGAGCTGTGCAAGGAAATATTCGGCCTCACCGACCTTTACCATCGCTGGGCAGCATAAGGCCTTGAACCTTGTACAATACGACTACCACAAGATGTCCCCACAGGTGCACCCCGACTAGATGGCAAGGATGACAAGGAAGACGCCACCTCCACTTCCAGTTCCTCAGGAAAGTCTATTCCATTTTAAGTGACCAAGACTAGACAGCACTGTACAATGAGCAGGGAATAGCAGACAAGGACTCTGCTGTGCTCAACCAAGCCCAGGTCCTGAGGAAGAGCTGGCTGATATTCAGCAGGCCTAACTGAAATTCAAGGGTGACATGGATCAGCTCACAGAGTCTGTGCTGTGTGGGCAGTACACAGAGGAACCCAGAATATGGAACCTCACTCAGAAAGCCATTCACACCGGAGAGGTCCAATCTTATCATGCTTTTGTCAAAGAAGCAAAGCTAAAGATGAATACAAGGAAAAGGATGGCCCAGGAAGAGGCTAAAGAACCAGAAAGGAGCAAGAAGAGCCTGGGGCTCGAAGCAGTGGATGACCTGAAACCAGTCATTCAGAGCAAGCAAAAGGATGGAC
This sequence comes from Ceratotherium simum simum, assembly GCF_057802395.1. NCBI lineage: Eukaryota > Metazoa > Chordata > Mammalia > Perissodactyla > Rhinocerotidae > Ceratotherium > Ceratotherium simum. Next base: position 32,182,088 of record NC_141904.1, read on the forward strand.
AACAGGAAATGGACGCTGTTCTGGAAGGAAGCAAAGCACTACAAACCTTCCACGGCAGGAGAGGAAAAAAACAACTTTCAAGAAAGAAAAGAAATAATCTCATTCATTCTCTTCGAAGGTCCTTACGCTTTAATTGATACCCTTGTAGGCAACAGAGACAACTGGAGATGAGAGAATTAAATAACAAAAAAATAGTAATATTAACATTAACCACAACATTGTTAACACTCTAATGAATATCATTTTTCCGGAATGAAGTTACTTTTTTATCCATCCGATTATAGTATTTTTCAAATTCTCAAGAACATAAACACTCGTCCATTCTCGTTTTCTTTGTGGTTGCTCTTATGGCCCCACATCTCCTCTAGCACTCAGAACAATAAACCAGAATGACAAGTAACGTAGTTAGCTTCTTCCCACTTTCAATGTCCAAGCATACACCAGAGGACCAGTTTGTTTTAGAAAGGATCAAATAGGAGGTTGGGTAAAACGATCTTTTAAAGTCACCTCCAACTTTTGATGATCTAAAATATCATACTTCAGTGTATACAGAGTAGATTCATATACAATTGTTCCTTGCTATCCAAGCTCCCAGTGTCCAAATTCTCATAACTTAAAACCCAGAAACTAAATCAATTTTATTGAATTTTCAAAAAATTCCCTGCTATCCAAACTCACATTTGCTACCCAAAACTCAGAACCAGATCCAGTATATTAAGGAAATGCATATCTCTTGATATCCAAACTTACTTACTTTTTTTTTTAATCTCATAAAAATGTTGATTTGGGGGTTATATTACAGAAAATGGTTTCCGGTATGACACAGGTTTTTCGTTTTTGTTTTTTTTTTTGCTATTACTTTGTTATTACTTTTATTTATTTCTTTATTTTCACCATTTAATTTTTTTTCTTTTTTTTTATTGCAGTAACATTGTACAAATTTCAGGTGTACATTAGGTGTACATTATACTTCTATTTCTGCATAGATTACATCATGTTCACCATCCAAATACTAATTACAACCCATCACCACACACATGTGCCTAATCCTCCCTTTTGCCCTCCTCCCTCCCCCAAACTTACTTTCTGAAGGTTAGATATCCAAACTGTAGAATCGAATAGATTTGGATATCAAAAGGTACCCAGATATGACTCTGAAGGACTGGTGTTCAGTTTAATATAGGAAACTCAGAGAAGCTAAACGACTTGGTAAGGCTCCTTATTTAAAGGAGTGGGAAGTAGGTTGTGTAGACCACGAGACATTTTCATATGATGGAATAAGTAAGAAGACCGACAATAGCATGTACAGTTGATCAAACAGCCTCGCAGCAGTCATACACACTTAGTAATGAGGAAAGGCTAAAGTAGGAAACAAAGACACAAAAACAGACACAAAAAACCCAAAAAAGTACAAGAATGAATAATTAATGATCACTAACCATTAAGCATGTCATACTCTAAAACCTTTAGCTTTCCTCCAATGAGTTCACGTCATTTAGTCCCTAAGCATGCACAGGTCCAAAAGATAAGCTGTCTCCTAAATAAAAGACGTGGAAGTTGCATTAGCTGAAGAGGGTAGCATACTGTGTATTCTAAAAGGGATTAACTGCTCCCATTCTAAACTATCATTTAGCCCGAACCACTGACAAGATAGGAAGGAAAACAATACACTTATATCAAACCCCTAAACAAAAAAAAACCTTTTATTTCTAAGCAGATATACTTACATGTTTAGATGTACTAACACTAATCAGCTAATACTCAAAAATAGCTTAAGTTGGGCAATCTCACAATATTTATTTATTTAAAATACACATACTTTATGACCTCTAAACATCTATCATAGAAAAATACTCCCAATATATGCAAAAAGTGGCATGTTAAAAAAAGGATGTCCATCAGCACATCCTCTCATGGTCCATCCAGCTTGCTCCCATTAGATACTCTCGATGAAGACTTAAGTAGTCATTTAACCTAAAGCCAAGTGAGGATATTATTTTCTTGTTATTGTTTGGGTTTTCAACGAAAACGTTTTCATGTGTAACTTGTAGAATAAACTAGTCAAAATGTTAAAAGTCTAAAAAATTGACAATACTAGCACTGTAAAAAGAAAGGGAGGGGAGGAGCATCTGCACCTCTCCCTTCTCTTAAAAACATTACTTAGCTTTTCAACAACTGTGAAACATGAATCAGAAAGGCAGTCTGCTACAAATGCAAATATTAAGTAGGCCACACAAACCGGCCCTTGACATATTACAAGTAATTCAACAAAGTGTGCAGGGTGCCTTTGGCTATATACTGAAAATCTCTTAGAACAAAGCCATTGGTGTTTCAAGGGGCCAATACATTTCTGAAACAAATATACTTCATTTTAAATCCTATTATTTGAGGATAATGCTTTAAGTCATATTTCTAAATACAGAGGAAGTTAATATACTATATAGAGTAAATTTTTATTTGTGTTCTTTTTTAAAGTTTACACAAAAAATATATGTACATATTAAACACTTGGAAGGCTAAACACCTAATTGCTAACTAACCCTGTCTCATTCTGATGACTTGGAAAGCACTGGGGAATAACACAGACACTCACATGTGTTTAATTTTTTGTTACAACAAACATGTTTTACTATTAGTAATTTAAAAAAAGAATAAATCCAAATTTCAATCTGTTAATATGTCAGTTGTTTTTAAATTTACATTTGGAAAAAATTCTTCCTCATTTTTTAACTCTAAGAATATAGTGGAAAACTAAAAATAGCAACAGCAAAGAGCAATCCCTGACATCAAAATGTTTTCCTTCTCAACCTCAGATGAGTGAGTGACACAAGCCAGTACTTAAAAAGCCTACCTAAAATGAAATAAAGCCCAGGCACCAGGAAAACTCAAATGTATGGAAGAATAAAAAGGCACCCAAAATATATCAATACAAGACTGACTCACTCTGTCTAGGTAACTATTACAACCACTCTATAACAAAGAAGACAATAGATTTAAGAATTATCCCGTGCTCCGCTACTGGCAGCCCTTCGGATCCCGGGCGTGCACCAACGTACCGCTTCTCCGGCCATGCTGAGGCCGCGTCCCACATACAGCAACTGGAAGGATGTGCAACTATGACATACAACTATCTACTGGGGCTTTGGGGGAAAAAAAAAGGAGGAGGATTGGCCATAGATGTTAGCTCAGAGCTGGTCTTCCTCAGCAAAAAGAGGAGGATTAGCATGGATGTTAGCTCAGGGCTGATCTTCCTCACACACAAAAAAAAGAATTATCCATATAAGATCATAAAGTTTAAATTCTCTGTATATGAAATGACCCATGTACATGGTATTTGTTGCAGCTTGTAATAGGAAGACCGGAAACAATCCAAGGGTCCCTTAATAGAGGAATGGCTATGCATCCAACAGAATACCAAGCTACTGAAAAAAACGAGGACATTCTCTACATACTGGCATGGAAAATATCTAATTCCTATTATAAAATGAAATACACACAAGGTAGAGAACCACATATATAGTATGCTACTTTTTGTAAGTGTAAGAAACTCCCCAGAATAGGAATATTTGAATTTGCATAATGAAACACTGGAAGGACACACAAGAAAATAGTACGACTGGTTACCTCTGGCAGTAGAGATAGACATCTGGATTTATTATTTTTTATACTGCTTTGATTTATTTTAACCATGTGAATACAGAGGCAGACTTAGGTATGCAACTGTTTGAAAGCCACTTCACCTGCCTTGGTCCTCCAATACAGAGTGTAATCCCCACCTGAAAGAGCTATGGGATGAGACGCTATGTGCAAGTGCCAAGCACAAGCGCATAACCCACAGAAGATGACCACATTTTTACCAAATCTGAATAAGGAAACTATTCCTTTTTTTTGGGGGGGGCTTTTTTCTTTTTTGAGGGGAAGATCAGCCCTGAGCTAACATCTGCCAATCCTCCTTTTTTTTTTTTTGCTGAGGAAGACTGGCCCTGGGCTAACATCCATGCCCATCTTCCTCCACTTTATATGGGACGCCTGCCACAGCATGGCCTGACAAGCGGTGCGTTGGTGCGTGCCGGGGATCCGAACCAGCGAACTCCGGGCCGCCACAGCGGAGCGCACGCACTTAACCACTTGCGCCACCGGGCTGACCCCCATTTTTCTATAAAAGTCTTTCTCATCTACTATATATCTTTAAAACTAGATTAACTAGAGAAGTTTTACGAGTACAGAAACAAATGCCTGCTAATTTCCTAATTACAACTGATGTGAGGATTTAAAATGTATCCTAAAACAATATTATGGTTGTACAGGAGAATTATTCATAAGAAATGCATACAGAGTGTCTAGGATGAAATGCCAAGATGCTGCAACCAACTTTCATAAAGATCTAAAATTGTATTAAGAGATTCTATGATATATTATAAATTCAGACACATCTAGAAAATGTGTTGAAATTCAGCTTCCCTTGCCCTATGCTAGAGATGCTGATTCAGCAGGTTAAGGTAGAGCCTAAGCATCTGTATTTTTACTAACCACCTTCCTTCAGAAAACAAAATGTACATTCCAACTCACAAGAAAATACTGTAAATAAAAGTAAATACTGTAAATAAAAGTAAATACTGTAAAGTTACCATACACTTTCACTGTAACATAAGAAATTCTAAATCTATAGTGTTCTAAAAGTTGATTTGTATGCCAGACTATTTTCCCCAAGATGCCCAGGGCAATCTACCCAAGTATATAAATAACAATGTTGTCCCCTCAAAATAAAAGTTTTCTCCAAACAATCCCAATTCCCAATCCTATCCCCACCTACCACCAATAGTTGAACTTAAATATTAGAAAAATTTAAATTTATGGGCAAAGAGTTTAAGACTAAGGCAAATAATCTTTTCTAATCCACTTAAAGGGAAAAATCATCAATGACTACTGTTTCATAAAATCAAAAGCCAAAGAATGATATTCATAATTTCTAAAGAACTCACTTGGCATGTTTTTGATCCATTCATTACTCCAAAATAAGCAGAAGAGACGTAAAAGGTATATGGAAAATCATTGCAAATTTAAAACTGCAAATTTTAAACTCAGGCAATCATGTGACTCTCACAGAAAAAGTTTAAAGCCTTGGGAAAAATGCTTTGTCACCAGACAGACGGTGAACTGGACAGATTCAGACACTGGAACAAAAAGCTTCAGAAATTTTTATTTCAAATACCATGGTTAAAACTAAAGACAATTTGAGTTCTCAAAAGTTTCAAAGGGAAAAAGTGAAGAAATCAAAGAACCAGGCCGGCCGCGTAGCGCAGCGGTTAAGGGTGTGCGCTCCGCTTCGGCGGCCCGGGGTTCGCAGGTTCAGATCCCGGTCACACAGCGACACACCGCTTGTCAAGCCATGATGTGCCGGCGTCCCATATAAAGTAGAGGAAGATGCGCAGGGATGTTAGCCCAGGGCCAATCTTCCTTAGCAAAAAAGAGGAGGATTGGCATCAGATGTTACCTCAGGGCTGATCTTCCCCACAAACAAACAGAAAAGAGAAATCAAAGAATGTAAGAGAACTCAATGAGGTATGAGGCATAAACTGGCAAGTCACAGCCTCCAATAATGAAGAGGACTGCTAGAGACACTTGATTGTCAGATGATTCCTTACAAGGCACAAGTCATGGACAAATGGAAAGCCTCATTAGGGTTCTATCTGAAATTACAAATCACAAATATTTATTACACTATTTCTATGAGGAGAAGCATTCATTCCAACCTCTAATTCAGTACATACACACCAAAAAACCTATAGGAATTACTTATCTTAGGGTTATCAAGTTTATATAAATTTATTAACAGCAATTAGGATAATAAAAATCTATTTCCAAAATGGGCTTATTTTAAAACTATCTCAACTTTATTAGTAATTAAAAAGTAAAGAAAAGCACAGGCATTCTGCACAAAAGGGAAAAAGCAGACACACAAAGATTCAGTAGATGTTTTTCAGCAAAAGGTCCAGTAAGTGTTCTGTCAAGATCCCCCATCTTCAGTCAGCATGGGGTTAGCATTAGCTGGGTTCTGCTGCATTTTTTTCTACTGAAAACCAACAGGAGAGAGCCAGGAAACCCCTCAGCAATATGGTCTGTTTGCCTATTCTTCCCCTGTTCCCCACGAATCAATGGACCATGAAAGAAGTCTCATTTCCTTAAAGACTAGGAATTAAGGAACTCATCCATTCATTCGACAAATATTTACTGAATGCATACTACGTGCTGAGCATTATTTCAGGTACTGGGGATACATTAGTGAATGAAAAACTATAATATAATCCAATGTCCATTTTACAAGTTAATTTACAGCTAAGATATGGCTCCCCATGATAAGAAATCCAGAGGTATATGAATTCTCCTCTCCACTCCTAATGAATAAATAAGACATCACAGACACATAGGTATGGATAGGTTTTACTTTTCCAGTTCAATTTTCTCATATGCACACACATACGTACACACACCGAGCTTAGGTGACTTGCTTAAGATCACACTGTTTGTTAGTTGGTGAAAGAACTAAAATTAAAAGCCAGGTCTCTATAGAGTCCCAGTTACATGGATTCTTTATCCACTAGACAATAGACCAAGGTCACTGTAATACATGCTGAGAACACACGGTACTTTTTCTTCATAGTATTTATTAAAACTTGTAATTACATATTTACATAACTATTTCCTTAACTGTCTCCCAGCCTGAACAATAAGTTCCAAGAGGAAAGGGAATCATGTCTGTTTTGCTCACCCCTGTATCCTCAGCATCAAGCAGGGCCTGGCCCTTAGTAAGTTCTCTAATAAATACTTGTTGAATGTTGAGTATGTTTCAAAGCACAAGACATTTAGCTAAAAATTTATATTGGATCCACTTAAGGACTTCTTATGAACACAATTAAAGCTCAAACATAGAAAGGTATTCAATATTTTGAAATTTAATAAATCAGTTTATATATGAAAAAGCCCAGCATCAACACATGATAAAATCAAAGGTCAATTCACAAGTGGGAATTCCCAGCAAAATAAAACAAATCTAGTTTTGTTTGAAACAGGTTTTATAACCACACACCACATTTTACTAATTCCTCTCATAGTCATTTATCCTGCATGAAAAAGCAAAATCCGTAATTTGTATTTTTCTTGGTCAAATGATCAAAAATGAGACTTTAATATGCCAAAGGCATAACATTAGAGGGAAAAAAGAATGTTAAAAGATTATTTAACAATATATTCATAAACCTAGTCTAATATCGTTTTTCGACACCTGAGGTTTACAAAATCCATTATTAAAACAGCATCAGAAGACCCTATCACAAATTAATTTCTTCGTTATATAAAACATATGGCTACAGCCCACAAGTAACACTTCCCACAAATTATAATTATTAACCATGTAGAGTAATTTCACAGTTGTCAAATACTTAAGTTTAGCTTCAAAACATACTTAACCATTAAGACAAAGTGATTTTTTAAAGTAATAACTAATCAAAAAACTAATTTTATAGAATAATAAAGATGCTACAAACATTGCTAACTTTACACAAGGATTTACTCTTCTCAGCAGATGACTTCCACAGCCAAGGACACAGAGGATGATACTATTCTAAGCCAGTGCTAATAAGCCTGACATTTTTTCAAGCTTCACTATTAAACTCTGAAAGATTCAAATCTGTTTGTAAATAAAACACAAGATCATAACTAGGTACATACAGGTAACTTCTTCTCCAGGTGAAATCTTGCCATAGTAACATATAAATGCCTTGTTTTTGATAACGTAATGCAGAAAGTCCCTTGAAGATTCCAGGGACAGTGAGTACATATCTGATTTAGGTCACTGTGCTTTACACAGATGAACTCTTCTAAGTTGCTTTTATGGTACAGCCAATCACTGTCTTCTAAGTTACCTAATCTTCCAGGCTAATAACTACAACTTATACAGGGTAACAGCATAAGAGATTTGGAAAGTAATATACACATTTAGCTATAACGGAAAATACCAGAAGAGGAATGTAGCAACCAGTTTTCAACTGAAACCTTTCTGTAACATTAGTTCAAAAGAGAGCATACTCTAAGGATATATGTGGATGGGTGTGTGAGTGAGTGTGTGTGTGTGTGTGTGTGTGTGTGTGTATCTCAGAGAATAAATTTTCAACAACACAGTCAGTTAAATCTAGCCCTTTCACTTAATTTCAGGAAAGATCCAAAGATGTTTTCATCTGAAGAGCATTTTGCTTTTTTATCATTACTATATTTATACCAACTTATTGCAACTATATTAATAACAGTATTAATAAATGATATTATGGTTTATAATTAGCATTTTAACCAAAAATTAAGTATTCATACGGAAAGGGCTGAAAGAGAAAAAGGAAATGAGCAGCTCTCCTCCAACTTTTGGACTCAAGATCTCTTTACACTCTTTCTAAGAATTATTAAAGACCTCAAAGGGCCTTTGTTTATACAAGTTTAACATCTATAATTACCATATTGGAAGTAAAACTGAGAAAACTTTAAAATATTTAAATTCATTTTAAAAAATAATAAAGCCATTACATGTTAACATAAATAACATTTTAATGAAAAGTAACCATTTCTAAAAACAAAAAATCTAGTGAGAAGGATGGCTTTTACATTTTTGTAAATCTCTAATATCTGACTCAATAAAAGACAACTGGATTCTCATTACGACTTCATAATCAATCTGATGTGATTTATTTGGTTGAACTATACGAAAAAATCCAGGTTCACACAAATACTCTGTTGGAAAAGGGAGGAGTGTTTTAATACTCTTTTCAGGTCACTGTGGATATTCCTCTTTGATACTTCACCAAACTCAACAAGTAGTCATTTTTTAAAGGTTAGTTTGCAAAGAGGAATCAAACTATTTCAAATGAATGTTCTGTACATTGTGCACTTTGAATGGATCTCTCACCCATTTGTAAAAGATATATTCACTGGGTATTAGAGCTTTTCCAAATTTCACATTTCATTATACAATTTTTAAAAAATCACATGTTAGTATCATCAATAATCCCATTAGATAAGTTCAAGTGTTGAGAAACTGTCAAAGTCAGACTAGCAGACACAAGTTTTCAAAAATTCTAATTTTCTCATGAAAGCTAGACTTATTATCATTGGTAACAAATACTAACAGTTGTTTTTTCTTGAAGTGACAGGCTCACTTCATTTCTTTCTAAGGAAATATCTGTCAAATGTCAAATCGGAATGTCTGTCAGTTGTTCAAGTAAAAACAGTGTTTCATGAAAAAACCAGCTAGTTGAGTTCACAATTCAAGCAATCTCACAGTGCTTTTTCTCCCAACAACCATTGTACTTTGGTATGTAGCAGAAATGTTTTTATGCATACTTCCTATTTTGTCACTCAAACCACGTGTACTCAAAGGCTCAAATTTAATAAAATAATTAGTTTGTCCTGCTTCATCAAAGACATTAAATGAAAATTTTTGTTTTGTTTCTTTAACTGAGAGTACCTACTACTGCTGTTTGGTGCCTCTGCCTTATTGTGTACTAAGGCACCAGTAGTTTCATCCATCATTGCTTCTGTACCATCAGTACAAATTTCAATACAGTGAAAAAGGCAAATAATGTCTTAGCATTATTACGAAAATAGTTTTCACTTGCAGATCCCCTGAAAGGATCTCAGGGACTAGCTGGGGTCCATGGATACCACTTCGAGAACTAATGTAAAAGACCATAGGTTTAAAATATAGAATTAAAGAGTTGTGGGTGAATTATATTTTTCTATTTCATCTATAATGTTATTTGTTCAATGAACATTTTAATGTGTATAGAAAGACAGAAGACTAAAAAGCATTATTTTGTTATTCCGGGTTTCTAGAAAAATAATAAAAATATTTATTGAGCACCTATTATGTGCCAAAACTATGCTAAACACCATCACATATATTATTATACAGCACATTTAATCTTCAGCTATTTCATTTAATCCTCTCAACTCTTACTGAAGCTCAAAGAGGTTAAATCACTTTGCCAAAGTCACAGAGCTAGTAAGAAGTAGGTTTAGAACTCAAACCCAGTCTTACTCAGTCCATGCTTTTCTTCTACTCCAACCATGTATAACGAAATTGAAGAAAAAAATCTTCCAACTATAGTGGATTAAAACAAAATTCTAACTGAACATGAATGAATAAAATTCATATAAAACATAGTCTAAATTCAACTAAAAACATGCTCTTTGGATAGACAAATTCGCTCCCTGGTACCATCAAAGTCTATATTTTAATAAAGCAAATAAAAGATATTTTCTATAGAAATAACTATATCCCAAAAGTAAAGTCTTATTACCAGCTAATCCTATAGAATTCACTGATGACATGCACCAGATAAATAATAAAATAAGAAATTCAAAACTGAAATAATATATCAAACAGAAAAAAATACTTTGTTTTAATCTTCCGCTGCTTTATATGAGACTGTAGGTACCAGATGAAAGACATGCCATAGCCTTCAAATACAAGCCTCCAGAGTTTATTAAACTTCTCTAAGAATTAGAAACCTAAATGACATCAACAGTTAAAATAAAGCATATAATTAATCACATTTTTTTAAATCTTCAACGTTTCTATAATTTATACTTGGTAAATGAACATAAATCTGAAGAAACAAATAGAAAAGATACACGTTATTCACTGACTTTAAAAATTCTCCATACATCTAGCCCAGAATGAAGAGCATCTGCAAACGATCAGGTTCAATACCAGTTTCTACAACGACCTCTTGAAATTCACCTCCTGGAGGAAATCTTGGCCCTCCCCACTAGTATTTAAGAGCTTAACCTCCTGGCCAGGCATGCCTCTCCCCCACTGGATTATAAAGGCCCTGAGCATCCGGATTTAGGCAGAAGGGAGGAAGGGAAGAAGGCAAGAAAAGTTAAGAGGGCACAGAGGGAAAACAAGGAATTAGGTGCATACAAATTTTTAATTTCCTGAATTGCAAAACAAAATGGTATTCTTCATCAAAATACAAGAAAATCCGTTTCTCCAACATGTTTATTTTCAGTTTTATTTTATTTAATAGCAATACTTACTTTTTTAAACCAATCTACTGAGTTATGATTGACATGTAAAAAGCTGTACATTTTTAATATATACAACTCAGTGAGTTTGGGGATAAATATACATCCATGAACGTATCACCACCATCAAGGCCATAGACATATCTGTCACCTTCCAAAGTTTCCTTCCACCCCCTTTATTATTATTATTTGTGTGTGTGTGTGGCAGGAACACTTAAGCTAAGATCTACTCTGTTAAAAAAAATTTAAGTATACAATACAGTATTGTTAGCTATATGCTCTAGGCGGCATAACAGCGCTACAGAATCTATTTATCTTGCATCACTGAAACTCTGTACCCTTGGACCACCACCTCCTCATTTCCCCTTACCCACAGCCCCTGGCAACCACCATTCTACTCTCTGCTTCTATGAGTCTGACTATTTTAGATTCCACATATAAGTGAGATCATACAGTATTTGTCTTTCTGCATCTGGCTTATTTCACTTAGCAATATATTTACATGAATCAAAAAAGTCACTTATTCCCTTGGTCTCTCCGCCCCATTTTTAACCTTCTCTCTCCATTTTTACAATGCAAACAGAAGAGTATATATTCTTACAAAAAAGGTAGCTACATTACAATTCACTGCTATATATATAATTTGCTTTTTTCCACTTAAAAATATATTCTAAGGATTTTTCAGTATCAGTACATGGAAACTACATTTTAAAGTTATTTATTAATTAACATATATATGGTAGAAAAATTCAAGTCTTAGAGAAGTCTCCCCAAATAAGTAAGCATTCCTCCCATCCCACTTCCACTCACCAGACACAACTACTTTCTGTTTCTGTCTTATAATTGTTCTTAGTAGCTACAGTTGCCATCATAACTTTAAATAATGTGCCATTTTAGACAGTACCTTATTCTCCAAAACAGAAACAAAAACTTTTCACCCCCCCACACACACTTTTTTTCACTTACAATCTCTCTTCCACATCTCAGTTTTGATTAGATTTTTATTTTTATATCAAGATTGATAACATTTACATTCTGTTCCATATTTATAATGAAGCACTCTAAGCTGTGTCCTCTAGTTTAATTCTAAAATTTTAAAACCCATGTTAAAAAGCATTTGGAGTACTAGGGTTACTTAAATTCTATCTAGTTCAGAATCAAGATTTATGATTGGACCATTAGAAGATGTCACTAAATCCCTGTTGCTCAAAAGACTCTTTCAAACATTAAAGTCAAGTAGATCCCTTTCAATGTGACTTAAGTATAAAGGGAATAGAAATGATAAAATTATTGACTAGATACCAAAAGCAAACATATCAAAGTGCAAAATACTCAAGATTTCATTTTTTACATGAGTCATAAGATCTTACTATTTCTGGGATAACCCATCAATTTGTATGCTGTAGCTAATGTAATAAAGAAACTGAACAAAAAAATAAAATTATCTCTATTTGCATACGATATGACTGAGTACCTAGAATATTACAGATTCAACCAATTAGCAAAAATAGAAAGATTCACTTGATGGCAGCCAGTTATAAGACAAATAATCAATAACTTTTCTTCAAATTAGCAATAACAAACCAGAGATAAAGGTGGGAAATAAAATCCTACCCAATAAGGACAAAATGATAAACTACATAGGAATAAATTTAATCTGAAAGAAACTATAAAATTTTATTGAAGGACACTAAATAATGTAAAGACAGACTATTCTCTTGGGTTAGTAGACTTTAAATATAAAAAGAAAAATGATAATAAATCTTTCCAAACTAATAGAAAAACTATAAAGCAAATCAGAATCCCAAAGGTTATGTTTATTTTTTAACTGAACTAAATGATTTTGAAGTTTAATTCCCAATAAAATCATGAAAAAAAAGTAAGGGGACACTTTGCCTAACAAATATTCCAATATACTATAAAACTATGTTAAGCAAAACAGTATGGTACTAACACAGAAACAATTAAATACATTAAAGAAATATTTTGCAAGACAAAATAGAGTCATGAAACAGACTATATATTGCAGGAAAGTAATTGATTTATTAAATGGAAAGACTTGTTTGGCTCTCCAATTTGATGAATGAAGTTCTGTACATCAAACTACAGACAAAAAGAAATTCTAGATGGATTACAGACAATAAGAATGGTAATATTTAAAATTTAGAATAATATTTTATTTAATTGGAGTGCAGATGTATTCTTAGGCAAGATGACAAACCCAGACGCCATAAAGAAAAAGACTAATGCAGATTTATCTTACTCTATTAAAAGATCAAACATTTCTCTAAAGTAAAGAACACCGTGAAGAGACAAGGTAGAACACAAGGAAATATATGCAGTACACCAGACATGGCATTAAACATTTCTAATACTTGTTGATTTAAAAGGGAAATAGGGGGCCGGCCTGGTGGCACAAGCGGTTAAGTGCGCGTGCTCCGCTGCGGCGGCCGGGGGTTTGCCGGTTCGGATCCTGGGCTCGCACCGACGCACCGCTTGTCAAGCCATGCTATGGCGGTGTCCCATATAAAGTGGAGGAAGATGGGCATGGATGTTAGCCCAGGGCGGTCTCCTTCAGCAAAAAAAAAGAGGAGGATTGGCAGATGTTAGCTCAGGGCCGATCTTCCTCACAAAAAAAAATAAAAAAATAAAAGGGAAATAAAAGAAATAGAAAAATGGACAAAAAATATGAACCAAGCAGTTTCCTTAAGAGAAAATACAATGGACAATAATCATATGGTAAGATGTACATTCTCACTAGTGGTTCAGCAAATTTTACCCACCAGATTAGGAAAAAAAAAATTTAATTAACGTCTAAAGCCGGTAAAGGTAGGGAGACACAGACACTCGCATACTTTCTAGTGGGATGTAAGATGCTCAAAACTTTTTGGAGAGTAAGCTAGTGATAACTCATTTAAAAAATTTTTAAGAATATCCTTTGTGCAGAAATATCCCTTTTGGGTCTCTACTCCACAGAAATAAAAGCACCAAAATATAAAGATAAGGTCAAGCATGTTTACTGTCCAAACTGGCAAAAACAGAAAATGACCTGAAAATAAATATGAAGAAAAATATGAAGATATAAAGAATGAGACAGAAAGATGAAGTGGTCCCACTTAATAGATGTCAGAAATATATTGTTAAGAAAAAAGCAAGTTGTAGAGTTATATGCTTAACATGATCACATTTTTATGTTTTATGAAGAATATTTGCGAGGATATGTTTATGTGAACATAGACAAAGTATAGAAGGATATATAGGTTGGTCTACGTTTCAACAAAGATCATGTTTCTCTAAGGATGTTAAGGACTTATTAATTCAATATATTCTGTAAGATTTAATATCAAAGAATCATTAAGAAGTCACTAAAGGTGAAAAATTACATTTTACCCAATTCTTCAAAACTATGATCAATTCATATTTTAATAGATACAAATTTGATAACAGGGCAAACACTTTTGAAAGAGCATTTTACAAGGTCAGAAGATGGTTAAAATTTTTCCTAAACATATTTCCATTTCCTAAAAATGAATTTGTAGACACAGTGAAAAGAAACTAACATTTTTTCAGCTTCACAGTCAGAAAATTATATAATCACATAAAGTGATTTTTTTTTTAAATCTTAAATTCAGGAAAAAGAAATATTAAAACAGCCTAGAATTCTAATTGTGAATTTCAGTCAGCCAAAGGGAAAAAAAGTCTAGAAATTTAAGTTGGGTGGAGAATTGCATAGGAATTAAAATGATTAAGAAAGTATAGTATCCATTTACGTCCGCTTTACAGATGTGAAGTCACTTTTTCAGACAGGGACTCAACACAGGGCATAGCTGCTCATGATGTAGGCTGGTGCTGCTGACATGAAGCAAAGGACCCAGGGAAGCTTCTCTTTATTTGACCAGAAAGAGGGAGGCAGGTGTGCAGAAGCAAAGGACCCAGGGAAGTTTCTCTTTATTTGACCAGAAAGAGGGAGGCAGGTGTGCATTATCTTGTTAATTAAGAAAAAACATGTTTTAAAATCTTTAATTTAAAATTTTTACTTTCCTCATATTTTCCTAAACTCTTTAGAAACTATGGGAAGAGCAGTCTCCTATAACACAATGGCAAGGAAGTTAGTTCTATTTCTTACTACACAGACATAAACTGTGGTTACTACTAGCTTTTATGGTGTCAGAGGATATGAATAACTGATATCATTTATTAAAATTCCTATATGATTTACATACATTCTTTCATTTCCTATTCTAAATAATTCTAGGAGTAGGTATTACCAACCCAAATACATAAAAGAGGAAATTTGGGCTCTAAACACTCAAGTAATTTTCCCAAAGTCTCACAGCTTGTACTTCGAGAAACTAGAATTTAAAATCAAGTCTGTCTGCCTCCAGGGACCAGGCACTTCTCAGTGGGTCATTTTTAATTCTCACAAGAACTCTGTAAGGTAACACAGTTAACCATTTCCCAACCCAGAGTTACCTGATTTGAAAATCTAGGCTCTTTCCACAGGCCACATACCTTCCCCTAAGTTAAACTACACATAATTTTACTTGCTCTACATATAATTTTATTTGCTCATATGCCTTATTTAGGGAATTATAAGTAAAATGTAAATTAGTCATTCACAAAAATATTCACCTAAATTATTTCTAAATACTTTAAACCTATTAGAAATTTGGTAACAGCCAACAAAACAACTACCCTAAGAAGCAAAAACTTTAACATAATAAATCAGCACCAATATTATAATAAGTATATGGAGATATTATTTTGATGTGGTTTCCACAGAAATTTGAAGCAAATAGCCAAGAAAAGAAGGAAAAACCCCTGTAACACAAATGAAAACTAGTTTCATTTTAAAATATGAAACATAAAAATGTTTCAGAGAGGAGCACAGCCAGTTCACACCTTTCACCACTGCTAAATACCACTGCTGAGTTCACATTGCTTAATTTGGGCAACCTTTCAGTTTCCATCACTTACTACTACTCTTCATCAATGTATAAGATCGCCATCTGGTGGCTATCATTAGACATGTGGAATTTTTCTCTCGCGCTGTGCTTATATAAGGTGAAAAGAGAAAGACTCTAAATGCCTGTTCCAGGCAAAGAAATTCAGGGTTTGAAAAAAGTTCCCTGGCAGCTGCCTAAAGAAACCTGGTCATTTAATTTCATTCAAAAAACATAAATGTAAAGAAAGTAAAGAAAGAAAGTAAAGAACTACTGAATAAATATTCCATTTATATAGTAGGATATTTAGGACATAGCAGAGCTATATTTTTCATACGGGCATTTTATATGTACCACTGAATAATCAATGTGTTACAGTGAAGTAGATTTACAGTCATTTTTTAAAAGTTTCAAATACCCATAGCATTTCAGGTTTTGTTTTTAAACATATTTTGAGGTATATCTATCATTTCACGAGAATTAAATAGTTGAAGAACCTAATTCACAAATAAAATATTGTTCACATAGGGTAAAAACTGTCTGTTTTATCAAAAACTTTCTAGAAACAAATGTCATGACAAAAAGTAACAATTGTACAGTTATGCACTGCATAACGACCTTTCAGTAACGACAGACCGCATATACAACGATGGTCCCACAAGATTAGTACCATAGAGCCCAGGTGTGTATAGGGTATACCGTCTGGGTTTATGTAAATATACCCTATGATGTTTGCACAACGACAAAACCACCTAATGACACATTTCTCAGAACGTATCATGTTAAGTGAAGCGTGACTTGTACTTGGCAAAGTATATGTATTTTTCTTAAGAATAATATTCCAGGGTCCGGCCCCGTGGCTTAGTGGTTAGGTGCGCACACTCTGCTGCTGGTGGCCCGGGGTTCGGATCCCAGGTGTGCACTGATGCACTGCTTGTCAAGCCATGCTGTGGTGGCGTCCCATATAAAATAGTGGAGGAAGATGGGCACAGATGTTAGCCCAGGGCCAGTCTTCCTCAGCAAAAAGAGGAGGATTGGCATGGATGTTAGCTCAGGGCTGATCTTCCTCACCAAAAAAAAAAAAAAAGAAGAATATTCCACATTTAAATGCTAGGGACACAGAAGATATAGTTCAATTTATATTTGCACTGAGAAAATATTAATTTAGTTATATTATTTCTAAATATTAACTATAAAGAATTTTTCATTCTTGTAGGTCTCATCTTAGGCTACCGTTAGCTAGAAAAATTTATCTAAGAAATTAAAAAAATAATCTGACTGGTGAGAATTAAAATATAACTGAAACTAGTTTAAATATACAATTACCAAAGTCAAAATGTGGTTTAATACAGCGAATTCAGATATGTATATGAACTCAGGCTTTCAGTAGGAGTAACTCTTCTCACTTCCTCTAAGGCATTCAAAACCAGGAAAGGGTAACTTCTCTAACTCCAAAAACCTAGTCTTCTCTATTTTGAACCTTTGTGATCTTTTCGCTCTATGATCCTTGATTTTCCAGAACAGGGCATCTCAACTTCGGCATCATTGACGTTCTAGGCTGGACACTTTGTTGTGGGGGAGCACAGACGTTCAGTGGCACATCTTGCCTCTACCTACTAGATGCCAGTAGCGCATCTATCCCCTTTCTCTTCAGTTGTGACAAAGAAAAATGTCTCCAGGAATTGCTAAATGTCCCTTAAGAGGCAAAAACACACCCTGACACACACTGAGAACCACTGCTGTCGAAATAACTGGGAGTTACCACTGATCCTGTGAAACAAAAAAAAAACTACCAGGTTCTTCCTCAAAAGTCAGCATGAACGCTATTAGGCCAACATAAACTAACGCCTTCAGCCTTTTATAAAAGCTGCATTTAGCAATGAACTCTACAAGCAGAAATGCACCTTGAACTTGCATGTCAGAGTCTGACTGAAAGCTACCTGTTCTCAGTATACAAGAATCTCAATCATATCGTATGGATAGTTTTACTCTATAAAATATTCCTATTGTAGTTTTAATATAACACTTTTAGATAAATAAAGGCAGGATGGAAATCTTTTTATAGAGGCATACTTTTAAAACATTACAACACAAGTCTTTAGGCCTTATTTATTCGCCTAAATCTTCACATTTCAAAGTGGCTTTTGAAACACAGAGCACCTCAACATTAACTCATCCAGACCAACTGAATACACTAGGAAATCATTATAACGTGTCCCTGCACACACTTTACACAATGTAGTTATTTGCGTAATCCGCTAAATTAAAATTCATAGTCCTAACTTTGTTTAGAGGGATCCATACTAGAGACTGTCAACTTGACAGCAAAAAAAAAATAGAGGAAATTGAAGCAGACGCAGACAGAAGATATAAGTGACTTCACGTGGCACCTGACAAAGAAGCCTTATGTCAGAGATGAGAAAGACGAAGATAAGAGCCATCTGAAGGCATTTTTCCTCTTTCTGAAGCTTTTGTTCTGCTTTTTCTGGATCTCAGCAAAACCTCTATATGCTTATAGTAAGTATCTCTTTAACTATAGCAAGTTTAAAAATATTTCTGACTCCAGGCAACCAAAAGAACTCTGCCTGGAACACTCACACAATTCCTTCTATTTGTTTTTACTTACTGAGGTAAAAGCTGTCAATTATGAGATAGTAACAGTTTAAGAATTTAAGATTAAAATATTGCCAAATTTAACTGGCCTGCAGGTAAACCGGCAGGTCTTGACCAATTTGTTGTAAGTAACCAATTACAACAAATAGTTGTTGCCATTTACTCTTTGATACTAGTTCTTTTTAAAGATTCAAGATAATATCTATCTTCCAAATCACCCAAATTTGAATGAAAATTAATTCATCAGGCAATTATCCTCACGCTCAATAGCATATAATCTAACTTTAAGTAGCTTTAGTAACTAATTCAATTGAATTCAAACGAACACCATGGTCAGACATTTTATTTTGCATTCTCCCAACCTTTTCCCTATTTATTCTCTAACAGGAGACACATTTTTATGTGAATAAAAACAAAGCTTCCTTACAATAGTAATTCATTTTATGCTTACAGAAGGCAGGGGAGTAAATAAAAACGACTTGGAGGTCTTCAAGGTAACATGATAGATCAAAGATTTGGGTTTGGGTTAATCTCTTCTCCCTCCCAAAATTCACTAGCATGATAGTAAAGTAATTTTTAAAAGGATAAACTGACAAGGACAAAGAGAATAGATGAAACTACAACAAATGAGAGATCACTTGGATGATGTAAAGTGGATATGGTTATCTCATTTGGAAAATAAACAGCAACCTTAAAGTAGGTGGCTATGGAGAAAATAAAGCAAAATCATGTTTAAATAATGAGACAGTGCATAAACTTTTATTAAGTGATTAAGATAATTTATATATAATTGAGAAACAGCTTCTAATTAATGATCTAATCCAGGAAATTATCTCCACAAATTATATTAGCATAAAATTAAGACTAGATACTACTGAAATGGTACCTATACATATAATGCAATTTGTCAACCAGTTTATTTTGGCTGAAGAGTTTACTTTAATGAGTACAGGTTCTAGAGTCAGATTGCCTGAATTCAAATCCTCACTCTACTGCTCACTAACTGGACAAGTTACTTGATCTCATTAGATCTCAGTGTCCTCATCTGTAGAATGTGGATAACAACAGTACTGACAACTGATAGGTTATAAAAATCAAGCAAGAAGGCCAGCCCCAGTGGCCTAGTGGTTAAGTTCGGCACACTCCGCTTCAGCAGCCTGGGTTCAGTTCCCAGGTGCGGACCTATACTGCTGCTCTGTGGCCATGCTGTGGCAGCGACCCACATACAAAGTAGAGGAAGATTTGCAACAGATGTTAGCTCAGGGCAAGTCTTCCTCAGCAAAAAAAAGAAAAAGAAAAAGATAAAAAATAAGATAATGAACGTAATGAGCTTAGAAGAGTTCCTGGCACAAAATAAGCACTCAATTAAATATTGGGGTTAGTACCATCCTACTACATGACCATCTTTACTAGTCCTACTGTGTTAATTTTACATTTTATATTTAAGTATAAATATAATTTATAATATAATTATAAATAAAATTGAATTTATTCTGTATATATTCATCAACATTTCCCAACCCATTTCAAGCTCCTTGAAGATATAATTTTCTTTACACAGAACTTTAACTCTGTATGTATATAATGGATTCTTAGCGACAAAAACAAAATACAATATTCCATGCTAGATAGTTTCGAAGCAACTCACATATAGTTTTTATTTGCTTTCATTTGAAAACACTGATGTTTTAAAAGGTAAAAACCAAATGGTCCTAGGATAGGTAAGACACATACTGTACTGTCATTTGCCTTTCCAATTGTGTTAATGGTTTCATGCTCATTTAAGTCACCTCCTCATGAATTCTAGGAAGACAGAGCAAGCAATCAAGAATGTAGCCATGAAATAGCATTCAAACATGAATCTAAGGAGATTTAGCACCAACCTTTATACCAAAGGCTCTTTCAATGCAAATCGTTTTCCATTCATTTTACACAAATTTGCATCTTACTGAGAATATAGGATGCACTATTCTAAATATCCAAGTTGCCCTTGCATTATCAACTAATTCTTCAAGTGAATAAAAGATCTTAAGTGCATCTTTTCACTATATGAATCATTTGGATATCTATATATTTCAGATATTTTTATACCTATCTTTCTACTACAAGACACTTTCATTTGTTCCTTTATTCCTTAGTCATCTAACAGATATTTATCAAGTGCCTATGTGCCAGGCGCTGTGCTAGGAGTAGGGAACAATATGTCCAGACGTAGAGATGAGAAAAAGTCTAGTATGTTCAAATATCTAAAATAAGTTGACTATAGTTGAAATGCACAATAAGAGGGAAGAGCAGTAAAAACAGAAAAAGATGGAGAAGGGGAAATGGGCCAGACCTTTCAGGACCTAGGTAGGTTTTAAACTCATCCTGAGAGCAATAGGTTTTAAACAGGGGAGTGATCATCAGTAGTATAAAGATCCCTCTAGCTAGGCAACACTGGAGAGAATTATATGCAGGAACTGGTGACAAAGACTCTCTCCTTTGACCAAACTTTAATCAGGCTCCTCTAAGGTGACCTTGGGTTTCCCTCTCTGTCCTCGTAGAATCTAGTCGGAGCAAGAATCCTGCTAAGTCAGTTTAATGAAAATCCCCCCATCCTTAGTATCTGACCACCCTGGATATCTCATCACCCTGTTCTGCCTTCAGCAATTCTGCTGAGGTGGACTAACAAGAATCTCCCTTACCTCTGATGTTTCCTCTTAGTAATTTTCCATCCACTGACCCCTACCTCTGCTTCCTGGATATAAACGGCCACTTGCTCTCACTAGGGTTGGAGTTCAGCCCAATCTCCGCTCCCCGCCCCCACAGTAGCAGTCTCTACACCCACCACGATGGCCTCCCTTAAAGTCTGCTTTACCGTTCTTTAACTAGTGTCATTGGATAACTTTTTCTTTAACAGAAATATTTTTTAACACTGGAAGCCAACCAGAAAGGTACTGCGTTATTCTGGGCAAAAGAAGATAGAAACCTGAACTACGCTGGTCAAAGGAAGTAGAGAGAGAAGCAGACTGATATGAGACAGTTAAGATGCTGAATCCACTGAATTTGACATTTGGGTAGAGGGGAAGAAAAATCATGGATAATGCTTGCATTTTCAAATTTGAACCAAACAGACAGTAGTGCCATTTAATGAGACAAGAAATGCAGAAAGAGGGTTTGATAAGTTCTACTTAAAACATGTTAAGTTTCAGTGGAGTTATCCAAGTGGAAACAGCAGTGGATGGAGTTCCCATCTGGTACCTTCTACCAACTCTATGAAGAAAGTCGCAATATTTCCTGGGATTGAGGGGTGAAAGGATACAATCTGAAGAGAGCAGAGAATGTTTAATGTGCCCACTGCAGAGAACAGGAGATAATTAGAAAGTCATGGGAGTATTTTCTGTGTTTGAGGAACCAGAGCGAAATATGAGTGTATAGGGGTACTAATCTATAAGCAGTATAAAGACCTTGTAACTTAATTCTTCCAGCTCTTTTGAGCATCCCCAGCAGTTAGACTGATCGAGGATTAAGGATTTACTGAAATATTTAATACCAACAGACATGATGATAAACGTCCTCAAACAGTAAGAGAGAGGCTGAAGATATGGGCCATGAATTCTAAACTGGATAGGGAAGTGGAGGCAGTGGAAAAAAAAAGAGAGAAGTGACCGGAAAGCCTCAAAGTTCAAAGAATAAGAATTACGGAAGTAGTAGAGTAAGAGAGCTAGGAAAACAAGGAGATTGTGGCCAGACTTGAATATCTAAACTTAAGAACTCACACAGAGAGGAGCTCCAGGAGATAAGGCCATGAGTAACAGAGAACAGAAGAAAAAGTCCTGGTAGATGAGAAAATCAACCAACCGAAATGGGTTTTAGCCATGTGCAACCTCAAATAACCTAAGATAATGACAGGCCTTAGCCCAAGAGACCTACAGGAAGACTGTGAGTCAGGTGTCAACATTTTTATTATAGGATCTGGAGTGAACATTAGTAGACAGCCGGGAAGAAAGATACAAGGTGATACAGCTCTGTAGCATAAGCCTGAAAAGAGCAGGGTTTTACATGTTCAACATATATACCAAGGTAATAAAAATGTTCCTTTAATCAGTTCTCTCAGCAGGGAGAGAAAAAACTGACGAAATACCAACAAGGAAAACCAACACCTTTTAACTTTTAGAAAGACATATGCCATATTCAGGATATACAAATGGATCTTAAGGGCACTCACTGCACCAGCTCTAGGGCCAGACAGTATGAGAATGAACTCTGATTCTTCCATTCACTAGCTGCATGATCTTCAGCAGAGGCCTAATCTTTCTGAGATTCATTTTTCTCCTGTGTAAAACAGGAATTATGTTATAATTTTACATGTGAATGACAGGGTTATGGTCTACCATTATATCATGTTCTCAACATCACTCACAACAAAAAGAGTAAACATTCAGTTAAACTAACAATATCAGAAATGTACACATCACTCTCATTTATAATAAAAGTATAAAAAATCAATTTCCCTTACAAAGTGACTAATACTTTCAGATACCTCTATACAAATGTTACTTTATAACTTTTTACAAATATTATATCCTGTGAAGTAACTGAACCCTATAAAGAGCAAATCTTCATGAAATGTCGGTCTCAAAGAACTTCTCATGCAGCATTTAGCAGCCATGAACGTTTAAATGTAAAGAAAGAGAAATGTAGTGACATTGTTCACGGTGGGGCAAGTCTAGGTAAGATACCATAAACATGGAGATATCAAGCAATTCCATGCAGGCAGTTAAGAACACAGAAAGAAAAAGCAAGAAAAACCATCTACTTAATGATTTTATTTTAAAAAGCCCTGGAAAGTCTCTGTGTGAATGCCTTTCAAAAACGATTTTGAAAAAAACAGATAACAGCTTAGGTGTTTAAATGAAATATATATGGGCCATGGATTCCAAACCAGATATGGATAAAAGTGCAAAGAGCAGAATGGAAAAGAAAAAAAAAAAAGCGGATAAGCAACTAGAGAGTCTCAAACTTCAAAGAATAAGAATTATGGGAGGATACTGGTTACCAAATCACATTAATGACACTGTAAAATAGAAAAAGGCATAAACTCCTATAATACTTCCATTGAAGACTTCTCTAACAGACTTCAAAAGCTCAAACGTTGATTAGGCTTGAAAACCTCTTAAAGGGGACTCAGTTCTAGAATGGTAAGATGACTTCTGGCAAGATGAGAGCAATGGCTAAACACACTTAAAGTCTTCAAGAGCCTAAATCTCAATTACGTGAAAATGATTTTCACTACAACAATCTTTACAGTCAAACACTAAACACCGAGATCAATAACTAAAGCCATTGCTGAAGTGCTAAGTAAGATGATGATCCAGCTGATTAGTCTCAGAAAAAAATGACCACTTGTACAATCTCTGCAAAATAATTCAACTCTTTGAGGGATAATCATTCTACTGATCTGTATGGGAAGCGGCTATAAGAAAATAATCTTACTTAAAAATATTTTTATTACAAAAATAATGCATGTTCTTTGTAAAAATTTTGAAAACTAAAATATAATAATCTATTTACCCTTAAATTCCACCTCCAAGAGATACTCAATATTAACTACTGAGTTATCAATATTAACTATTGATCTATTTTGATATTCTATATTAATAATAATATTCAATATTAAATTTCCTTCCATCAACTACACAAAAAGAAAACACTGGAATCATATAGGAACATATTCTGCTTTTTTCACGCTCAGATACTTAATCTGCAAATATATTGAGTTTTAAATTACAGCTTATCAAACAGAATCAGACTCATTCCCTCCTACATCAATAAACTACTGAAATAAATGGAATCTCCTTCAGATCTCTCTCCAAAAACCCTAAGTCTTGGGGCCAGCCTGTTGGCGTAATGGTTAAGTTAGCGTGCTCTGCTTCTTCAGCAGCCTGGGGTTCGCAGGTTCAGATCCTGGGCGTGGACCTACGCACCGCTTGTCAAGCCATGCTGTGGCGGCGTCCCATATAAAGTAGAGGAAGATGGGCACAGATGGTAGCCCAGGGCCAGTCTTCCTCAGCAAAGAAGAGGAGCATTGGCAACAGCTGTTAGCTCAGGGCTAATCTTCCTCACAAAAAACAAAACACAAAAAACCAAACCTAAGTCTCTAAGGATTATCCTATACAATAAAAAATACTTGTCTTCTTTCAAGCCTGCTCTAACTACGTATTTGCATACACTTAAAACATAAGAATTACATTTTAATGTCATTAAGCATTCCATGCTTCTCATCTTGCTTCTTATAAAATCTCAAAGCAGTTAACGTACACTAATAGAGTACTGATTCACTATCAATATTGTTACAGTATTAAAGGTAAGATATTCTCTATAGTTTTCCATATAAGTCCTTTCCAAATGATCACCTCATTAAAAATACTACAATATTTCAGGTACTTCTGGGTCAAACTGAATAAACAAAGTCTTTCCAATTGTAAATATTACTTTTTTTTTTCGCCACGCACCTAAAGGCTTAAACAGTTGATGAAAGTTTGAAATCAAGCAAAGGAAAATCTGTTGGCAGTTCTTCCTTCTCATTACACCTCATTTATTATACATAGAACTAGTAAGGCTACTGGAAATGAAATATGAAGTTCAATTCTCCAATATAAAAACTTTTTGATCTAGCATTAACTTATAAGTCACGTAACAGTGTTTAATCTAAATACCTATTTGGATATGTTAAAATTTTAAACGAAAAAAGGATATATATATAATTCCCAAAAGAATGTAATCAAACGTTAATCTATAGAAATGGATTTCCAATGTTTTTTTTTGTAATAGCAACCCCTGGAAAGAAATACATTTTACATCACAAACCAGTACACACATAGCTGTTTACATGGTTATGTACATACATATAAATCAAACAAAAGTTTCACAAAACAAATATTTGTCCTGACTACCTGCAACGTATTCTGTTATTTTCTACTCTGTTTCCTTGCTTTTATTTTTTTTTTTTTTGTGAGGAGGACCAGCCCTGAGCTAACATCCAATGCCAATCCTCCTCTTTTTTTTTTTGCTGAGGAAGACTGGCCCTGGGCTAACATCCATGCCCATCTTCCTCTACTTTATATGGGACGCCGCCACAGCATGGCCTAACAAGTGGTGCATCGGTGCGCACCCGGGATCCGAACCGGCGAACCCCGGGCCGCCACAGTGGAATGTGCACACCCAACCGCCTGCGCCACCGGGCTGGCCCCTCCTTGCTTTTATTTTTTAATGTCTGTGATAATCCACTAAATCGTGTTTGCAAATCACTAATAAGTCACAACCTGCAGTTCAGAAAACAGTGAGAAGATTCAGGGAAAGAATATCTCGGTAATCTTTCCCAAATTTTATTTAACAATAACTACTTTAAACGCTGGACAAGCAGAGGCTAGTCAGGGTTTTAGCTCCACAGCTACTCTGAACAACGGAGTACAAAGTGAAAAAGGGCAAAGTTAAAATTTCAATTCACAATCAACACAGTGAGTAAAAAGTTCTGATTAAAGGCCCTAGACCTGCATTCTACAAACCATAGGTCAAGTTCATTTATTTCAGCCGACAAACTAAAGCAAAAGCTGTGACTCTAGAGTGACTCAAGGCATTAAATGGTAAACAACCCCTACCCAACAGGCCCAACCACAGATAGTCTACCAATGTTCATTTATTATGATGTGTGTGCCATTCTCATGAGGCAGCTTGAAAAATAAAGCCGAAAATGTTATCATTTTGGCTCTCTACAAAAATCTTCTCTATGAACATGATTTACTCCTCCAATCAGATACCTCAACCTATTGTAGATGCAGGGAGATGCAGCAATCCCCAATGATGTGAAATTCACTGCCACCAAATTATAATCTCAAACTGCCCCTGACTATTTGAAGTTCACAACAATAATTGAGGAAACACTGGCACTGTGAGTATAAAACAATCTCTCATGGCTAATCCACTCAATATTCATCGCTTAACCTTTTAAAACCATTTAGTGCTAAATCAATGCAATTAGGAGATGATAGCAAAATAAGTTAACATATAAAAACCAAGTCAATGCAATTATGCAAAACATGCAATTGGCATTTTTCAACTGTGATCTGAAATGAAATTTAACCTAAAAATTCTTTTCCCTCACCTCCTTTACAACCTTACGTCCCACCTCTCCCCATCACAACTCCAATATGAATTCTAATTCTGGGGGGCCCATACTCTGCTATGAAATAATTATATTAAAATAATGTCTTGATTTCTAATTAATAAAATTACTTTTTTCTATTTATATTTAACCTCTATCAAAATTATCTTTAAAAAAGATTTGTAGTAGCTTGAAAAATGGAAGAAGACATCAATCTCAAAAAAATGCAGTTAAGTCCATAAATAACCTCCTTAAAACAAACCACATTACCTTAAAATTCCTACAATAATGACCTTTTTGAGAAATCACATTTTTGTAAAACCGAATGGCAGCTTGACTATTTTAACCCAATAAAATCTAACGCTACATAATTAACCTAAAAATTCCTAAGTATCATTATGTTGTTTAATGATCCAATGATTCAAATAAATATACAATCATATACATAAAATGAGTGAGTGGATGTGTGCATATATATGTATATGCAAAACAAAATTCAAAGACTCATTTTATCCAATAAAATACATGGTAATTCTTGTTATTTCAGATTACAGAAAAAATAATACAAATGACAAATTTAAGATGAAACTATGAACTCTTTATAAAGTATGATTTCATATCATCATGCCTCAGCAAAATAATAACTAGGAACTATCTTACAACTACTCTGTCAAGCTGTGTGCTAAACTCATCTGCATTGCAATACCCTGCAGACTAAATTCTGAAAGCCTCAGTTACAAGAAGATACAGCAAGATCTCATCAAAACAGAAATAAGGGGCTGGCCCGGTGGCGTGATGGTTAAGTTCACTCGCTCTGCTTCAGCAGCCCAGGGTTCTCGGGTTCAGATCCTGGGCACGGACCTATGCACTGCTCATCAAGCCATGCTGTGGCTGCATCCCACATACAAAATAGAGGAAGATGGGTAGAGATGTTAGCTCAGGGCTAATCTTCCTCAGCAAAAAGAGGAAGACTAGTATTGGATGTTAGTTCAGGGCCAATCTTCCTCACCAAAAACTAAATAAATAAATAAAACTGAAGTAAGCAGTCTAGCAATCTCAGTTATCTGCAACAAGCCAAGATCAGAAGACTATCTTAGGAAGTAAATTTGTATCACAGAGTGACATAACAAAAGACCCCTCCATCCCCATTTAAACTATGTGATTTCATTTGTTATCTTTAACAAATCTCTGGCAGATAAGAAATTCAAAGACAAAAGGAAGTTATTAAAGTAAAGTAAGATTAAAAAAACCCACAACTGTCTAAAGGAAGTTAGTGATCAGTGTTCTATTTTTAAAAGGAGAGACAGATATCATATTTTAAATGTTTTGTCAAATGCTTAAAATTATTTAAAGGAAAATAATTACAGTATGCTTTAAATAGCTGATCAGTCAGGACAGGTTGACAGCTTGGAATTGCAAGTGGCAGGGGGGTGGGAGGTGCAGCCTCTGAGACTGAGCCCTTAACCTGTGGAATCGGACGCTATCTCCAGGTAGATAGTGTCAGAACTGAGTTAAATTGTGGGACACCCAGCTGGCGTCACAGAATTGTTTGGTAAGGGGAAAAATCCCACACGTCTGGGATCAGATGTATTGTGATATGAGTGTGGCAGTGCTATGACAGTAAAGGAGAAACACAGGAGAAAAACTGCATTTTTCCTAATACATACCCTCTCCCCACAGAGCTATCCAGAATAACTCAATGCCAGGGTTTAAGGACAGCCAAGACCTTTCATTTTCTATTTCTTCAATCAGTATGTACACTAACTCTCAGAATTCTATTACATGAGCTATTTCATAAGACCACAGGATGATTATTAATAACACGTCTCCAAGGGCACATTTAGCATTTTATACACAGTATATTCTTTTCCCTGATCCTGATAAAGCCCTATAAGTATCATAATTTCAATTTTACAGATGAGAAAAATGAGATTCAAAGATGTTAGTTGCCCAAGGCCACCTGGTGGCAGATGAGGGACAGGGAACCCAGGTGTGTCTGAAACCCAAACATGTATTTGCTACACCAGGGGATAAGGTTAAGCTACCTTCCAAATTTTACCCTGTTTTGAAAATGAGGTTTGGGGCATGTGGTAATTTAGTGAATTTCCTATTACTGATTAAAACAGCTCAATATAATAAAATGAAAGACCAAATGAAGGCCAATTTTAGTCTGAATGAATCTTTTATTCCTAACAAAAGGGAGGCCAACTTGCCCAGATATAAACAGACTCATAACTGAACCTTATCCTGAGGATACTGCTAATGGCATGTGCAAAAATGGATAAGGAAATTCCTCCTGAACATATTATGAGGTCATTAGGGAACAATTATAAGCAAAACAAAAGTAAGTACAGAATATTACTGAAAAGACTCTAGTGAGTCAGTGCACCGGCTACTTATAGCACCTGTGCAAACACTGATGCACAGACTGGGAAGTTAGAGGAGCAGAGTCCAGGAAGGAAGACGGTCCTGGAAGGAAGAGGGTCCACAAACCTCAAATCATAGAATTAAAAGTAGATGAACAGAAAAAATTCTATTATGTAAATAATAATTCTAAATAATTAATAGAAATAGCACAATTTCAAACCAATATATATAATAGCTGACATTGTATCTGGGGTTTGAAATCCCTATTATTGCCACTGATCCTTTTGTAATCATATACATTAAAAGTCACTGATCTTTTTAAAGCAAATATTACACAAGTATTAATATATAAGTAAAATACCCACTGTTTTCCAACAATCAATGTAAATGTATTTAGAACTTGTGAAAATATCTTAAGAGTCATAAAGTTTTCATTTTAATGGTACTTAATACTCACTTGCCTAAAATCGTATTTCAGGTTAAAAAAATGTTAAGTAGTCTTACTTTGGAATCAATCCAAACTGTATGTATTCAATATTTCCCCTCAATAGAACCAAGGCAAGAATCATTCTCTTCTACTGGCAGTTATATCAAGCAAAGTAGGAGTCTTTTTTCTTAATGGTAACACCACAAATAACAGCTATATAATTTACTAATTGACTGATTAAACAATTAACTAGAAGCATATTCAACTTCAAATCTTATGAGTTCATGATATTATCCTAACATTTATTCATTGAACAAATTTTCATTGAATGCTTTCTATGTATTAAACCCTAGAAAAGACCTAATTGAGGATTTAGAAATGATCCAGAAAAATTCTATCCCAGCCCTCAGGGAATCTGGAAGCAAAGAGGCAAATTTCCTGGAAATATTTAATTTCTATAATATTAACGACTAATTGACAAAAGTTACAGTAATAACAGCTTTTAAATATAGAAGAAAACTACAGTTAACTCAATTATCTGAGGCAAATAGAGCTTTCAAGTATCATACAAGTAAAATTGATATGCTTAAGGTTAAATGGTCTTGACAAACGGGGGTTTTTGATTACTCCAGACTAATAAGACATGAAAGAAGAGGGGTGAGCAGTGATTTGGCATCAACCGTGGGTTCAAATCTCAGCTTAGCCTCTTACTTAACTGTACAGCCTGGGAAATTTTTGAAAACCTCTCTGCCCAACAGTTCACATCTGTAACAGGAATAATAAGGGATTAAAAGATGCCTAATAAAATGCACAGCTCAAAGCAGCCTTTCTCTAAATAGTTAGTTACCTGTTCTTCACTAACTTGCCCCCCAGCAAAGTACAAAACCATAAATTCTAGATTAGTGTTTCCCATTAATGTGAGAACTATGACATTCCTCCTCCCACCAGTGCTATGATTAGAGGCGGAGTGAGGCAGAATCTTCAGTGGGGTTTCATTATTTCATCTGAGGTGTTGTAAGTCTCAGAATACCACTGAGGTTTACACTCAAATATAAATGAAAAATACCTTCAAGAGAGGAAAAAGGGATCATCTTTTCCAAATCACTGCCTTCTAAAAACTGGCTAAATGGAAATCATTTCTTTAGTCTTTTTTTTTTTTTTTTGCTTGAGGAAGATCAGCCCCAAACTAACATCTGTGTCAGTCCTCCTCTATTTAGTATGTGGGATGCCTCCATAGCATGGCTGATGAGTGGAGTAGGTCTGCACCCAGGATCCGAACCAGCGAATCCAGGCCATCAAAGTGGAGCGTGCTGACCTTTACCCACTCAGCCACAGGGCCAGCCCCCTCTTTAGTCTTATTTTTAACTTATTTTTTTTAATGTAAGGATAGACATTTCACATGGAATACATATAACAACATGAGGAATCTAATAATTACAGTGATGTCTTCCCACAGTACTGCCAGGTTGCACAGCTTGAGAAGAAACCAGTCACGCTGAACTCAAGGTAAATGGTGCCTTCTGGAGCAAAAGGAGGAAAACAGTGTGAATGGTGCCCCTGCAACTGTGTCACTATAATCTCAACAACTGTACTTTATCTGGATAACTTTTTTAAATATTTATGATCCTCAATCAAAGGTAAGTATAAAAATCATAAAGGAAAATTCTAAGTTTAAAAACATATATAAACAAGCAGTTATTTTCTTATGCCCAAGGCACTTCAAGTCTAACAACAGCACTCTCACAGTCTCTTCCCACATCCTGCCTTCTATTACCTCCTCACTAATCTAAATCCCTGGATAGAGAGGAGGATCAGGACATCAGTAATAGGCAAACACAAAATTTCCAAAGGACTCATGCAATCATAATTAGGCATGTAGCATGTGATCGGACTGATAAATAGATACATATTAACAACTCTGGTATTTATGGGGTACTTTTCTAACATGATAAATTAAATAGTTTGTAATATATTAGACTCGATCCACAGTCATACATCTCTCTCACCTGAAATAGTGGGATATGCTAACCCATGACATAAAGCAATACAAGAAATCATGTCCTCTATTTTACTGAATAGATAATGTTTGCATAGTTCAAAACTCAAAACTGTATAGAAAGGTATACACTGAAGTTTTGCTCCCACTCCTATCTCAATTCCTAGTCCCTCACACCTTCTACGGAAACCATTTTTATTAGTTTCCTGTTCATCCTTCCAGTGTTTTTCTACAAATACCAGTAAACACAAATATTAATTCTTATTCTTCTCCCTTAGAGAAAAGCCACTAGTCTACAGCATCCTCTGTCCCACACCTTGCTTTTTTTAATCAATTTATCCTAGAGATCTCTCCACATCAATACAGAGCTCTTCCTCATTCTTTTTTTATAGCTGTACTATCCCACTGTGTGGATATACCATAATTTATTCAACCAGAGCCCTATCAGATTGCTTCCAAAGCATCTTCTTAAATGATACATCTTTCAAATCTCTCTTGTTACTGTAACAAAGTAAATTATATCATGGGATTTGCTTTCTTAGACCTATAATAGTACAATGTATTCGTGACGCGCTGTTCATGTTTTGTAAGAACCATCAGAAATTTCCAACCCACATGGCTGCATTCTCTCCCTATCAAAGTTTAATGTATTTGTTATAGGATTTCTCAGAGCCTTTAATATATGGCTATGTACTGTGAATCTCCAAAAAGTAAAAAGTATAGCGTGTGACATTTCTCAAACTTATTTGGCTACAAAATGGTTCTTTGGCAAAACCTCCTAGAGATGTAGTATTCTGCAAAACAAACTTTAGCAAATACTGGGGTGGATGTAATAATTATTGTCATCTAAGTAAAATATAAGACTACGAATTTTTAAGGAAGATATGAAATCAAGCTGAGCTCATTTTTAGACTAGGCATTCCTGAGCTGTTTCTTGGCTTATAAACCCCTTTGAGATCTGAATGTAAAGCTATCTGACCCTCTGCTGGAAAGAATGCATAAAAGCATAAAATTTTTCAGTTTCTGGGGATTCAAGGACCCCTGAGGCCCATCCAGTCTCCATGTTCATATCTATTTTAGAAGCAATTTTAAATAGACAGTGCTATACTATCTACGACACTATTAATACTCCAAATTCTAAGACAGAACCTAGAGCGCTTTTCATGCAAAACCAATGAAAAAGCCAAGGAGAATTCACCATGAGGTGTGCCTTGTTGCAAAGCAAACAAAGCATACTCAAAGGGATCATGTTTAACAATTAATGATATCAAGCAAAGTAAATGCTATTAACTGTGGGAACTGTTATATGGCATTGTACTCTGATTTTTACACAGGCATCTCTCATTTTAAATAAATAAACTAGATTCTTACAGGATTAAGAAAGTCGGTCTTTAATTCATTTTATACAATATAAAATCTTAACATCCAGAATTTTTAGAATGCAATACATTTCACATTAGACAGCAGTATCTACTAGAAATACAATTCTGCTGCATATCTGAATGTGATAATGTGAATGCCCAAGAGAAGGGAAAAAAAATTCTGAGAGTTTTAAATGTAGATCAAAGAATCCCCAAGCATGATTATAGTCTAGCAGGGGAAATAATTAGGAGAGAAGAGGTACTAAATTGAAAAGGTGACAGATGCAAGGCTACCATATCTGGTTTTGAGGGTGGCACCCTACAGAAGGACATTCAGAGGGGAGGGCCAGTGGGGGCTGAAGCCCAGCCCAGGCTTCTCTCATCAAGCCTTGTGCTGAAGTTTGAATCTGCCTGAAGGGGGTGTCTGTTGTAATTCAGACAAAGGCAGTCGGGTAACGCCATTTTTCCCTCCATTCCCTGACACAAATTCCTCCCCCAACACTCCACCCACCCATGGCAAATATTAAAAATTGCTAAAACTTTAAAAAAGAATATTTGTTTTCCAGATGAAGATAATATCCCAGTGGCCAAAGTAATAGAATGGAAATTTCTAATTTAAATTCTTAGCAAAAAATTTGTTTCTTCAGAGGACTTTTCTTTTAATGGAAACATCTCCAATACTACCATGGAACTCAATGAGAAGAGAGTCTACTAAACAGAAATTTGTTTTATTCCTATTTTTGTTGAATACATCAATTCCTAAGATAAGAGGAGTTCTGCATAAGTATTTTCAGTATTTTTCCAGAACAAAGAACAGTACTAAGCGAAAAACATTCTATATGTAAAAGAACATATAGAATGCACAAAAGCACCAAGTATTAATTATATGTTATGGCAAATTATGAGGAAAAAAAGACTGTATCATCCTTTCCCTTCTCATGCTCTTTTGAGAAACCATTCCACACTCCCTTCTATAGTAGAGTACAGTCGGCCCTCTGTACCAGCAGATGCAACCAGCCGAGGAGGCTGGGCCTTTGATGGTTACATCTGTACCGAAAATGTACAGACTTGCTTTCTTGTCCTTATTCCCTAAACAATACAGTATAACAACTATTTATATAGCATTTACATTGTATTAGGTGTCATAAGTAATCTAGAGATGATTTAAAGTACCTATACGGGTGGATGTGTGTAGATTATATGCAAATACGACCCCTTTTTATGTAAGGGACTAGGGCATCCGCAGATTTGGCTACCTGCGAAGGTCTAGGCACCAATCCCTGCTGATACCAAGGGATGACTCCACAGGCATCTTGCACCTGTGAATTCATTTTCAAGGGTATATCCACTTCCCAAGTTCCTAATCAGAGATGATATACACCTCAACAACCTCTCTAAATTGGGCAATCTGACAAAAAGAAACAATACAGTCCTGGAATCCAGAGAGAATGGACAATTCTATACTGCCTGACATGTTAACAGAATGAGAACCAAATGACACTAGCCTGCATAGCATTCTCTACAAAAGAACAAAAAGGATATTTATAATATTAAAACATTTTTTCAATTTCATTATGAAAGGTGGATTGTGCTTTACCCTTTACTTTGATACTGTCCCCAAAAAACTACTTAACTAAACTTTAAAACTATGGCTTAAGAAAAATAACAATATTTTTTAAAATTCTCTTTGGAGGAAATTTGAAAAATCTGCTTAAAATAGCCAAACTAGAACCTTACTATACTGGTATATCAGCTCCAGACAAAAATGCAAATCTATGTCATAATCACATTATCTTCCTAAACCAAGCACTGAAAGAAGGTGTTCAGCCACTCTCATCTTACAGTAGTCATTTAAAAATGTCCAGCTCTTTGAAGCAAATAGTCACTAATTTGGAAATCTAGCGTTACTCCTGTCTGCTAGCCCTCTGCCCTGAGGAAGAATGTTAACAGTAGCACCGCCAAACACTATCATGACACTATGCCAACCACAGACCCCTTCATTGTTTATTATTACAATTACAAATAATTTTAAAAGTCTCCCCAAGTTGTAAAATTCAATGAGTATAACTCAACAAAATATACAAGTCGCCTGCTAAACAAAAACAGAGGCAAACTTCATTGTAAGCTAGAATGCTGGAATAGCTACCTGCTTTGTAAAGGAATCAAAAATTCCTTCATTCAAAAAGGGGCTTAAAAGGGGGGGCTAATTGCACCCTTACATATATAAACACCGATCTTTATTACTGATAAATGCTTATTGCAAAACTGAAAATACTGTATGCATAAAAACTGATAACTATAGAAGAATCCGTAATCAATATGAGGAAGCTATAATATAAATATGAGGAAGCTATAATATAAAACAAAAGCCACACTAATCTATAACATTAACCCTATGAATCACTGTATGCTCCTTTATATAAATGGCCCATTTTGTCAGTTGCAGATCCTATCAACTATAAGATCATATCTGCGGTAAAACACAGTAAGAAAGAAGGGGAAGGAAAGAGGAAGAAAAACAACCCATTACAGGATGTTGACAAGTATAACTACCAAGGTTTTAGAATATATTGGTTAGCACCCCACATATCACTAAAAATAATATACCAGGTTCCTCCAACACCAGGTTACTTTGGCTTTCGATTTTAACAAGTAATAGAAATCTAGTGTAACAAAATACTTTAATATTCATACCCTAAGCTCTCTTAGGAAAAAAAAAAACCTGTGTACTTCCCAGTCTTAATCACCAAATAAAATAATTTTCAATCCAACTCAATTATCCTATAGTTTCATTTGGACAGATGACATATTTGTTGTCTCTCCCTTTATTACAACTTCATAAATTACGGCCCAGATGCCAACTATAAGGCAAAAAGGTAACTAAAATCTTGATAATATGCCTGGGGTGCATACTATCTCGAGGGCTATCAACACCCAACCACAGACCCCTAGAGAAGGCTTACTTACAGACCTACCAAAACAGCTTCTATTTGCCAACCACCACCAAATTCATACTGGGTTGTTAATACCTTTCATTTATTCTAATGACTACTTTTTTTTAAGTATTTCTAAGACTCATGAAAATGTTTTAACTGGCACTCACACATGAAATTAGCAGCAATGCAAATGCTATCACTGTGTTCACTACACATGCCAAAATAAACTCAGTGAGGTTAGGACTCTGTCTACCCTGTTTGCCTATATCCCCAGTGTGTGGCACCTAGGAGATACTTAATAAATATCTGTAAAATGAATGAAATCATATAACAAAATTCACAGAACAGCCCCAAAATTTCAGTGGTAACATAATTGTGTTAAATCATGTACTGCTTAAAAGAAAGTAGAACATTTGCTAAAACTTCGGAACCTTCTAAACAGTGCTATTTGTTGTAACAAGATTTAACCTACACCAGAAAATAAGACTGACAGTTTAAATCAATTCTAAGGGAGGCCTACAGTGATGAGCTTTTGTAACAAAGCAAACAAAAGTTACATTTCTGATAAATGACTTTCCTCTATCCCCAAACCATGATCAATGAAAATTAGAGAATTTTAAAAGAAACATTAGAGCCTAAATTATGAAACAGATGGGCTCCAGTTACAGAGTAATATAAACTGCCACCAATTTATTCAAAAATTTTTGCCTAATTACAACCCAAGACAGTATCTTATGAATATTAATTTTAATCTACTTTTTTGGCTATGCTAAGCAGTCAGCTGTGAGTTAGAGAAAAGTTATGACTGATGAATATCATAATCATCCATTTTTATGACTTTTATTAGCAGGGGAAAATGGCTGAGGAAAGGTTTAATTTTGTCAATGCCAATGGTTCCTCTCTTCCCAGTTTTCAAGCCATAGTGTTCTCTACTACTTAAACCTACAGTTTTCCTGTTCTCATTCTATTTTCAGACTGTATGACAGCTTACCGTATTTGATTTCTACTACTGATTTGTATGTCTACTGTAGCCAAGTCTTATCTTCCCAAGGATTTAGGAGGTATACCCTTGTATGCAAAGTGCTCCCCTGCCATGCTATTAATAACAGTGTTTGATAATTCCTTTGTCATCTGTCTCCTTCACTTGAATGTAAGTTCTATCAGAGCAGAGCTAGTTCTGTTTTGCTGGATACTACAGAATAGGTTCTAAGTAAGTGTTATTACAATGAATGAATGAATGATATAGAAGGCAATGGTATTATCATATGCTGCTTCTGCTAGCTAAGTAGGCAATACTTGAGAACACATCATAGTTTCTACCAGCTTTACGAAAACTTGGACACTGTTTACTGCTCTGAATTGAAACTTTGCAAATAATAAACTTAAGAACAGACAACACTGCACCTGATACATACTATTAGAGAAGGTGCTAAACACACATCCAAAACAGAGTTTATTCAAAGACCACACAAAAAATTACAGAAGATTCCTTAGGACGAGTTTCCAGTATTCCATTACCATCACTGCGAATGTCCTCCCAAAAACCATTGCTAAATGACTTCACTGTCTGGAGACTCATTTTTTTCTCCATGTTTGAAGAATTTATAGGTGAACATCCTAAAATAATGAATGGCTACTCTCCAGGGCCTTACAATAATCTTCAAAAAGATGGGGAGGGGGGAGTTGAATAAAAACACGTGAAAAGCAATTTTCCTGTTACTTGTGAAAGACTGGAAAATTTTCACTCCAGAGTAAGAATTGGAAGTAGGAAAATTTATAACACCTCCATGCCCTTTGAGTCACAAACTACGAAGGGAGAAGAGAATCACAACCGTAGGGACACATGTGTTCTGCGTGAAAGCAGGAAGTCAGTTTCTCGAGCATGGGCCGCCCGTCCAGCATCCCAAAGGGAACACTGGCCTTTTGAAAGTCAACCCCACTCCCCTCTAACCCTGAAGTCAAAGCCAGTCTCATCGGGAAACGGGAAAAAGGAGCAGCACGGAGAGCTCAGGACACCTTCCTCTTTCTACTTGGCCTCCGGCAGGATACTCCTCCGGTTCTCGCCAAAAGAGGAGGCGGCGGACCAGGCAGAGTCAGCAGGGAAAAGAAGCCTTGGCCGCAAAGAAAAGCTGCTTGTCCACGCGGCCGGACAACTCACCGAACAAAGCACAGCGCGGACCGGGCGGGGAGACGGGAAAGAAGGGGGAAGATTCACCCCAGCTCTTCACCACTGCCTGGGGCTAGAGACAGGTGGACCCGCGCTCCTCCTTAGAGGGAGAAGAAAGATGGGTTTTCGAGGGGCTAATCTGAACTCCAGCGCCAGGGCAACCGGAACCGAGACCCCGGCCGTGGAGAACGCCCGGGAATAAGGGAAGCAAGCGCTGCGGAGAGAAAGGAAAAGATGATCGGAGTCACGGGGGCCGGCGGGGGTGCCGGGGTCTGGCCCGAGCCGTGCCGAGGATGCAGGCGGCGAGGGATGCCCGTGGCGCGCTGCCGGCTGCCCCCCACTCGGGCCTCCTCGGCGCCGCCGCCGCCCGCCCCCTCGCACCCGCGCCCGGGGCGGCCACACAAAGGGGATGGCGAGGCGCGCCGGCGGCCGGGCGGCGGAGGGGCCCCGGGTCCGGGACGAGGTGGCAGGACCGCGACGCCCGCCGCGTCCCCGCCTTTGTCTGCCGGGCTCCGCGCCCCCCCGCCGAGGAGCCCCACCGACCGCGGCGCCCTCACCCTGCTCGTTACCCGGGTGAGTAGCGGTCTCATCTGCTCGCCGGCCCCATCCGCCTCCATGGCCGGCCGGGCAGCCCACGGCGGCCGCTACGGTGCTGCCCCGCGCGATCCGGCCGCCGCCGCCGCCGCCGCCGCCGCCGCCGCCGAGACCGGGGCGCGCGAGGGGAAACGAGCGTGCGTCCGTGCGCGACGCGCGCGCGTGGGGGAGCCGGGCACGCGAGACGCGGGGCGCGCGTGTGCGCGCGGCGGCCGCGAGGCTGGCTCTCGCAGGGGAGCGAGGCCGCGCTGTGGAACGTGGAGCGAGAACTGAGCGAGTTGGGGAACGGGGCGGGGGAGGAGGAGGGAGCCGCGTAGGAGCCCGGGGGTGGGGCCGCAGGCCGTGACGCGCGGCGCCAGGGCCCCGCCCCGGCACGCCTCCTCGCGCCACGCCCCCTGCCAGTTTGGCACCGCCGGCCTCCTCAGCGCACCCGGCGGCGCCGCAGCCAGGCCACTCGGAGGTGGGGCGGGAGGGAGGCGGGACGGGCATTTGTCCCAGCCAATCGGCGACTCCCGGAGTTCCGCACGCACTGTCCCCCCGCCACCTCTTTAGGTGGCCCCGCCCCTCTTTGTAAAAATCTTAACTGACCGAAACTAAGTGTCTAACTCATTATTCAGGTCGGTTCCCCTGAAGTTCAGAAGTGGGGTGGAGATCACCACCGCCCCTACCTCTTACCACGGTCTTTAGAGGCAGGAGGAAAGGAAGACGCCGCTCTTAAAGGACGCTCGCGAGAACCCCGAAGCAACTAACGGGTCTTCACGACTCCTGGAAGTTTTTTTTCCTCTCAGTTTAGTAGGCATGAACCCCAAGTCGGGGCTTGTGAAGGAGGGAGTACCCCTGACCAGGTATCCTCGTGTGCTTGCCCCCACGACGGGACACGACGGTGGCTCCCACACTCGAGTCCACCCTTTCGGGCACCTCTCAAATATCCCCAGCTCCAACTGGGGGTGATGATGGTGCCTACCACACAGGGTCATTGAAGAATTAAATGAATTTCTACCCATAAACGTGCCTGCACACAGCATGCTTATTATAGGCATTATTGTTAACGGGGTTATCTTGCATGTTTAATAAAGGTAAAAAGGGTTAGTTGAGAAGAGCTAAATAGTGCTATGGAAGGAAACTATTACAGCGGGTCTGGAGTGCACATCCTATCCGTTTCCAATAGGATGTTAGTAAAGCCCTTTGTCAGAAGTAGATAGTTAAGGATGCTGGATAACTCGTTCCTGGTTTGGGTCCTAGTCCTCTTTTGTTGTAAATTTCCCAGAGAGCTACTTCAGGCCGGCACACATTATTCATTTGTGTGAGAGCAGATGTGCTTCTTTGAATAACAGCTACCATTTAAAGAGGCCTACAATTAGAGACTATGACATTTTGCAAACATGCCTCATCTCTAATCCTCACAACACTACAAAACATGTTTTATTACCCCCTTTTACAGATGAGGAAGCTGAGGCTCTCAGAGATAACTGGTTTTAGGTCCTAGTTAGTGGAACTGCTCTTTCTATTGCACCATTCATTCCAAGGCTTCACTAAAGAAAGTTGAACAAGGAAACAAGGAAAACGGAAGAACAGATGAAACAAGAAGGAAAGAGAAAGAATATGAAGAAAAAGAGGAACTGGAATAAAGTTTTAAAAATGCTTCCTAAAGTTGTTTAAAGCATCGATCACTGTGCCCATACCATCACTCTCTAAGGCAAATATGATTTATATTAGAGAATTCGTTCTGAGCTCTCCTACATTGCAGCTCCCATACCACAAATCTGTAATTATTATATACAAAACACCTTCTGTCCCCTTTCTCTGCTTCGTTTTTCTATATAGCATTTATCCTCTTATAACATTTTATATATTTTGAACTTTATTATGCTTATCATCTGTGCACACACACACACGCTCCGTGTAAGCTCCATGCAGCAGTGATTGTTTTTGTCTCTTTTGTTTGTTGTTATATTCCTAGCATGCCTAGAAGAACACTTGACCCTTGTAAGCTCTCAGTACCTGTGTTAACTGAATGAATGTGGGAGAGTGGAGGAGGGGAGAAAGCAACATCCTTTCAAGACCTAAGAGCATCCTGAGTAATAAACAGCTAACAATGTGCCCAGAGTAGTAACAGGGACAAACTAGGAGCCAAAGTTTGTGCCAGAGATGAAGGAGCAAAGTAGTCAACTTCAAGAAGAGCTTAAAAATATATGCTCGGGAAACCATGCTAGAAAATGAGTTTCTCTTCATTCATCTTGTGAAAAGAAAAAAATAAGCCCTTGGTTTATTTAGTCCACAATTACTTTTTGAGTGACCTCCATGTTGCCAGGCACTTTTTCTACTACTCACTTTATCCCAACTTCTAGAAAAATAATGTAGTAAAGATCTGAATTATAAATTTATTACTCTCAATTGCCCACTTAATTCAGGCTCAGCCAGAGTTCATCCTGAGGTGATGGTTGTAGTGAGTAAAGAAGATAATGTGTTAAAATTGCTTTCAAGAAAATGGAGATGGCTATAAAATGTTCCAAGATGCTGAAAGGCAAATTGTTCTCTTAAGTATTTTAAATATTCATCCGAAATGTAGCACTGGGAACAATTTGCTAAACAAAGGTGAATGTGAGCCTAAATTCATCACTTACAATGAGCTTGTAGCGCCTAAAATTAATGACATTTAGCTGTATCCCAAATTCAGGACACTTCCTGGGTTTCTGGAACAGTAGGTAATCCTAGCAGGGACTTGAATACAATCTCTTGGCAAGATCTTCATCCTGAGGAGCGAATAATCTTCCCCCAACAGTTCTCTATGAGCCAGGGCATATTTTGTAAAGACAAATGGCAGCTTCTTGGTCATTTTGAAAAGGCTGGAACCATCCTTAACCTTTCCCAGAGGATCTTTTGACAATTATATATCTCTTCATTGCCTCTTCTTAGTTATAGTTGAAATTTAAATGTGCCCAATCATCTGACCCTATAATGAAAACTAAAATCTTTGGAATGGTGTTTATAAGAGCACCAATGCAGCCTCAATAGGAGAAAGACAAAAGGAAAATCATTGAAAAAATTGTTGCTCTTTATTTCTGTAGGCTAGGCCTACAGATAAATTAAAAAAAAAAAAAAAAAACAGACCTGATCCCTGATCTCATGGAGTTCAGAGTGGAAGACATCAATATATAAACAAATGCCAACAATGCAATGTGTACAGCTCTAATACTGTTGTGGGAACTCAATGAAAGAGAATGGAATGACTTTTGCTAGAGGTGGAAGGGGATGGGGGCTGCCAGCTATGGGAAAAGGACATATATGAAGGTGTTTGAAAAAGCTACAGAGA
Organism: Ceratotherium simum simum; assembly: GCF_057802395.1. NCBI lineage: Eukaryota > Metazoa > Chordata > Mammalia > Perissodactyla > Rhinocerotidae > Ceratotherium > Ceratotherium simum. The sequence goes on from NC_141904.1 coordinate 32,224,021, forward strand.
AATACAGTAGATTTAAACTGAATCATGAATGATAATGGTATAACTTCATCAAATAAGAGAGGAGGGGGAAGAGAAGGGCATTATAGGCAGAGGTAACAGCAAGATCAACAGCATAGATCTGAAGACGCAGAGTTTCCCACACTCTGGAGGCAAACTGCCTGGAGCTGATTCCCTTTGCCCTAGTTGTTGAGTCTTTAGGCAAGTCACCTCACCTTGCCAGCCTCCTTTTTGAAACTGTAAATTAGGGATAATAGTGGTACTCTCCTGATGGGTTTGCAATGAAGATTAAATGAGAGCATGTAGCACAGCACCTAACATATGAGAAATACTCATTACGTGTTTATCTTTATTATCTGTTTGGGAAACCATGAGGTGGGAGAAAGGTGGACTCAAGCTCATACAAGAGGAAGGGCCTTACTTACCATGCTCCTGAGAAGCTTACAGTCCCATTAGAATTAAGATTCTTCTGCTGCAGCGACCATATCTGTCTTGTTACTGGGAACATCCTGGAGTGCCTGGCACATGGTGGGCACTTAAAAAATATTGACTGAATGATTGAATGCTAAGTAAATTGGACTGTTTTCTACGTGCAATTGTAGACCTACCATCAGAGAGTCTTAAGGAGGGAAGTGATGTGACTATATTATGAACACACCATGTGAAGATAGAATGAAAAGGAGAAATGCCAAGAGCAGGATCTATTTGAACGGCACTGCTTAACACAGAGAAATATTGAGTACTTGAAATATGGATAATCTTAACTGAGATGTGCTGCAAATTGAAAAGATTTGATACGAAAAATGTAATCTTAATAATCTTATATTGCTTACATGTTGAAATGATAATATTTTGGATATATTGGTTAAATAAACATTATTCAAATTAATTTTACCTATTTCTTTTGACCTTTTTTAATGTGGTACTAGAAAATTTGAAATAACGTATATGGCTCACATTATATTTCTGTTGGATGGCCCTGGGTTACAAAGCATAGACTAAGGCAAAGACAAAGGAAATAGAAAATGTAAGTCAGATGCAAGAGATAGTTTGAAAGTAAAATTGTTAGAGCATAGTGGTTCATTAGATGTAGAAGCTGCAGGAGGAACAATCAAAGATGACCCCATGCCCATGGACAGGTTGAATTGATGTCCTCAGCTGGAGATGGATAAACATGTCTGGAACTGAAAACTGAGCTCTGAGCTAGAGATATATAGTCCAAGAAACTTATTTTTCTCCACTGAAGCAACGAACTCCTTAGGCCAGTATCCTCCCAGACACTGAGAGTCTATTATTACTCGAAGAATCATCCAGAGAGAGGGAGAGAAGGATATAGACCACTAAGATCAAGCTAAATATGACATGAAGTCTGTGTGTACATATACAGTTCACCTGCAATGTAACACTACCATCACCACCATTCTTCTGGGTAACTCTTCCTTGATAGGGACACTTCCCCTTCAAGATTTCAAAAGCAATTTAAGGGAGCAAATATTTGCAAATGACACATCTGATAAAGGACTATAATCCAAAATACATAAATAATTCTTAAAACTCAACAATAAGAAAACAAACACCCAATTAAAAAATGGACCAAAGACCTTAACATACACCCCACCACAGATGATATACAGGTGGCAGTTAAGCATATGAAAAGATGCTCCACATTGTATGTTATCAGGGAAATGCAAATTAAAACAACAATGAGATACCACTACACACCTATGAGAATGGCCAAAATCCAGAGCACTGACAGCACCAAATGCTGGCGAGGATGTGGAGCAACAGGAACTCTCATTCATTGCTGGTGGGAATGCAAGATGATACAGCCACTTTAGAAGACAGTTTGGTGGTTTCTTACAAAACTAAACATACTCTTACCATATGCTCCAGCAATTGTGCTCCTTGGTATTTACCCGAAGGAGTTGAAAACTTACGACCACACACAAACTTGCACGCAGATGTTTATAACAGCTTTATTTGGAATTGCCAAAACTTTGAAACAATCAAGATGTCCTTCAGTAGGTAAATGGGTAAATAAACTGTGATACATCCAGACAATGGAATATTATTCAACGCTAAAGAGAAATGAGCTATCAAACCATGAAAAGACATGGAAAAACCTTAAATGCATATTACTAAGTGAAAGAAGCCAATCTGAAAAGGCTACATGCTGTATGATTACAATTATATTACATTCTGGAAAAAGCATAAGTATCAAGATAGTAAAAGATCAGTGGTTGCCAGGGATGGGGTGGGGGGGTGTTGATGAATAGGTGGAGCACAGAGGAATTTTAGGGCAGTGAAACTACTCTTGTAAGTGAGCATAAGTGAGGCCATCTTGTTACACTAAATGGCCCCAGCCCCTCCTCTGTGTGAATACTCGCTATTCTGCACGTACTCTAAAAAGTTCACATGCTCTCCTGATTTATGGCTTCTGCTTATGTATGTACTCCCCAATAGCTTGATAGAACAAAGACAACTTTGTTCTATAAGTTTCTCTCAAGGAACAGGCTGACCACAGGTGGGGAGCACACCTACAAGGTATCCATCACAGCGGACAGAAGAATGGAACAATATGATGCCTGGAACCCATCACACCTGGAGACCAACATCCCTGGACCCCTCTCCTTACTGCCCATTTTCCTATATAACTGCCTCAAGATTCTGTAATCTTCGAAGATGGTTTTTTAAGACATTAGTCTACCATCTTCCTGGTTATGCCAGCTAACTGAATTAAAACTTCATTTCTCAATCCCTAACTCATGATGGACTCTAATCACAGCGAGCAGAGCAAGCCCATTGCTCGTTAACACTCTTAATGATGAATGATGAAACTACTCATAATGATGAATACATGTCATTATACATTTGTCTAAACCCATGGAATGTACAACACCAAGAGTGAACTGTAATGTATACTATGGATTTTGGGCTATCATGAAGCGTCAATATACACTCATCAATTGTAGCAAATGTACCACTCTGGCAGGGGGATGTTGATAATGGAGGCGGTTTGCATGGGGGGAGGGCAGGGGGTATATGGGAAATCTCTGTACCTTGCCCTTAATTTTGCTTTGAACCTAAAACTGCTTAAAAAATAATAAAGTCTTAAAAAAAAAAAAAAAAGCCTAAGGAATAAAACTCAAGTTGGTGCCACAGGAAAAAAATAAAAGCATTTAATCTGCTTTCACTAATAAAAAACAGTGGGTAGAGTATATGTTCACCGAAAAATTTGTGCTAGAAAAAACTGGCAATAATCAATATGTCCATCAATAAGAGGGATTGGTTAAACGTATTTTGGTACTCCAAATGATGACATACAATTCAGCATCAAAAAGAATGAGTTAGATAAGTGTGCTGATAAGGAAAGGGTTTCAAGATATATTATTAATATTATTAAGTTACAAAAAAAATAGCAAAGTGAGTAACAGTGGGTATACTATGATTCTGGTTTTTTGTTGGTTTTTTTTTTTTTTGAGGAAGATTAGCCCTGAGCTAACATCTGTTGCTGATCCTCCTCTTTTTGCTGAGGAAGATTGGCCCTGGGCTAACATCCGTGCCCAGCTTCCTCTACTTTATATGAGACACCGCCACAGCATGGCTTTGATAAGTGGTGCGTAGGTCAGCGCCCGGGATCCAAACCTGCGAACCCCGGGCTGCCAAAGTGGAGTGTGAGAATTTAACTGCTACGCCACCAGGCCGGCCCCATACTATGATTCTTTTTGTAAGTAAAAAATAATTATATCTTTATACCAATATCTATATCTATTCCTTTCTGGAAGTTAAGAAACTGCTAATAATAGGTATCATTGGAGAAGGCGAGAATACTTGTCCTTATTGTATTATTCTTCATATTATTCTAATTTAATATCAGTAGGAGTTATATGGGCAGTAAAAAACAAGGGTCATATTTTGTTGCTTTTCTTCATATTTCTCTATATTTAAAAAATCTAATTTTATATGTTACATATTTTTAAGCTTAATGTAGGTGAGTTATAATATGGGATTCGATTTATCCTTACCCACACATCTTTAGGAATAACCTATTTGAAAGAATCCTGAATTGGTATTTCAAAACTTTCCTTTTTATCATATTTCCCAGCATACTGTCTGATCCACAAGTTCTCACTTAAGTGAAATAGAATATTTTTTATTATCCTAATAATATAAAACAGCACCTTAACTTGAAATACCAATATAATTTAAGCCAAGTACTTTCTTTGGTTTCAGTTTCACAGATAATTGTATCACTCCTTCCCCATTACTTTATATGTATAGATACAACCTCATTAAATTTGATAAATCAATGGAGGTATATTAAAGAAAGAAATATAGTCTCACTGCTGAGTATTTACCTGAGAGAAATAAAACTTAGGTTCACAGAAAAAAACCTAGACACGAATGTTTATTGTAACTTTATTCATAATGGCCCAACTGGAAACAATGCTAATGTCCTTTATGAATAAATTATGAATAATGAGCGTTATAGATAAATGAGAGCGAATGGATAAACAAATTGTGGTACATCTATACAATGGAATACCAATCTGCAAAAAAAAGAAAAGACTACTGACACATACAACAGTATAGATGAATCCAAAATGAATTTTGCTAAAGTGAAAGAAGCCAGCCTCAAAAGGCTACATTCTGTCTGATTCCATTTATATGACATTCTTGAGAAAAGAAAAAGAGACAGAAAACAAATTAGTGGTTGCCAGTGTTTAGAGGTGGGGATTGGGTAATGAATACAAAGGGGCATGAGGGAACTTTTTGGGGTGATGGTACTGCTCTATTTCTTGATCATAGTGGTAGCTACACAACTGTATGTATGCATTTGTGAAAACTCAGTATTGTACACTAAAACAGATGTATTTTATGTAATATGTAAGCAAATAATACCTCAATAAACCTGAGACAAAACAAAAAGAAACATATATACTATATATTATATAGATACACATTTTAAAATCTGGGATTAGTGGATTGTTTTTCCATCGACTTGATTTTATGTATTGGTGATTATACAGTAGTTCTATGTTGTTGTGCTCTAAAAGAGTATATCACAGCATCCTTAAATAATAATTTTACACCTTCAATGGATCCTTTTCAGTTATTTTGGTTTCTTATGAATACATACACATATGTATTCAGAAGAAATTACGCTTATTGAAACTAAAAATTGTAAACACTATCATGGTCAAACGACACAGCAAATTAGGAAGGGCCTGGAACTGAATTCTAGACTGGCTAACACTCAGCTCCTTGTTTCTTAGACAATGCTGATTTTTTTCCAAGTCAGTTCGAAGTCATTGGTCACCATCTAGTCTGCTCAGGCATTGGCTAGAACGCTGTAATCTACTGTGGGGTAACAGTTGGCAAGTGAATACAGTAGCCCCCCTTATCCACAGTTTTCCAAGGTTTCTGTTACCCACAGCCAACTGCAAGCAACCATAGTCCAAAAATATTAAATGGAAAGTTCCAGAAATAAACAGGTCATAAGTTTTAAATTGCAGGCCATTCTGAGTGGCGAGATGAAATCTCAAGCCAACCAGCTCCATCTCACCCAGGACACGATTCATCCCTTTGTCCAATGTATCCACGCTGTTTACGCGACCCACCGTTAGTCACTCAGTAGCAGGTTCAGTTATCAAATTGACTGTTGCGATAGTGCAGGGCTTGTGTTCAAGTAACTATTGTTTTACTTAATAATGGCCCCAAAGCACAAGAGTAGTGATGCTGGAAATTCAGACATGCCAAAGAGAAGCTTCCTTTAAGGGAAAAGGTGAAAGTGCTCCACTTAATAAAGAAAGAAAAAAAATTGTATGCTGCGGTTGCTAAGATCTATGGTAACTTTTATTACAGTATGTTGTTATAATTGTTCTATATTATTATTCGTTATTGTTGTTAATCTCTTACTGTGCCTAGTTTATAAGTTAAACTTTATCGTAGGTGTGTATGTATAGGAAGAAGCATAGAATATGTAGGTTTGGTACTATGGTAGATTTCAGGCATCCCCTGGGGCTCTTAGAAAGTATCCCCTGTGGATAAGGGGGGACTACTGTATGCACTTCGAGATGTACCAGCAAACTTCTTTTCAAGATTGTCACACGTTTTGATTTAGACAATGTCCTTTAAAGTCGGAGTCCATTTTGGTCACACCTAAGTACACACCTGAGTGTGTTTTATGTTTTGGGTGCTTTCCAAAAACTGTTCCTCTTAGTACTTGGGCTAGGGGAGCGTTAGAAAGATCACTGTTGCTCTTTTTCTTTTCTTCTTCTCAGGACCACTCTTTATATATAGTTCAATTTCAATCAACATTTACTCCTTTTATGAAAGTGATCCCTTCAATCAGGTCCAAGACTGGGACCACAATGAGTTTTGGAGAAGAACCCGTGTGAACTAAAGGGAAAATCTAAAATCTCAAGGCCCCACCCACTTTGAGAAACATAGATTAAGACATAATAGACTTTTAGGGAGCAAGAGATGAAAGAAAACATTTCTTGCCATGAAATCAAAATTCTCAAAACGAAGTGTAACCATGCATTAATGTTAAAATAAGTGCTTGAATTGGTTTAGATCATCTTGGAATATTCATAATCATTCCATTTTAGGATAATCTAAAACTGCCAGGAGAAAGGAGACTTGGGTTCTGCGTGACATTGGACATGTTACTCATTGCCTCTGGACTTCTGTATCCTTATCTGTAAAATGGGGATAATCAAGGCCATAATCCCTTGTTCTCAATTGCAAACTCCATAAATCTCTGAAAAACTAATGTTTTCTCATAACTCATTTGGCTACAAAAACCTGAAATGACATGAGGCTGTTTATAGTCTTTATCTCTTTACTGTGAATATCCATATGTCTCATTACTGAAATATTAATGTGTCTGATAACAAGATGTTGTCTCAGGTCCTGTTGGGGATGTTTCATAACATGCATAACTGGCATTATATCACCCGTCTAAATTCTGGAAAATTCTGAAATCTAAAATATCTGCCCCTAAGGTTTTCAAATAAAGGATTGCAGACCTGTAATACTTGTTCTGTTTATTTCAAAGATGTTGCAAAGACCAAATAAAGTAAAAGAGAAGAAACTACTTGACAAAATAGAGGGTGATGTACCTACTTTAACCATAGGGAGCCCTGAGGATCCTACTTTCCAGAATCCTTTGGTGCAGAGGCTCTCTCCTCCTGCACTAGAAGCAGCTTCCAGCTTCTACCTGTCTTACAGCTTCTTTTCCTGTCCCACATCCATGCTGTCCCTCTCCTTAAAGATCCCTCTTAAAGACAGCTCTCTATGATTAGGGGTTCCTTCCTACCCAGGGCCAGCCTGGGTGTCTCTTGTTGCTCTGTAGCTTTGCTAAACTCAGGCTGGGAATGAGTTGCCAACAGAGAGTGGAGAGAAATCAGGTCAAGTAGGAACTTAAGCCCTTGGGGTGCTTCCAAATGCTCTCTAGGCATCCTGGAGACTTCTGTAATCTTCATTGCTTGAAGTCAAGTATATGGTACAACCTGTGCCTGTATGTGAAACAGTACACCTCTCTCTCTCTCTTTCTCTCTCTCTCTCTCTCTCTCTCACACACACACACACACACACACACACAAAGCAACATAAGCCCTGGTCTATTCAAAAAATTTTGGTTCCGTTCTTAGACTAGCTGATTCATTTGGTGGGAATTACAAGTTCATCACATGTCAACAGGCACGTTGTTGACCCACTTGACAACTCCACTTACATATAATAAGTGTGTCATTATAACTTGGGGTTAACTAAGACTGAGAAGTGATAAGCTTTCTTTTTACTTACTTTTCATAGCTGAGGTCCATTGAGACATTCTGCACAATTGAAAGTTGAGAGGGGGAAGGGAAAGATGAAAAAGATATTTTACAAAGTATGAAGCTACAAGCACCAACATTTCATCTTTTCTTAAAGACAACCAGAAAAAGCACTAAGAATTTGGAACTGTTTCCATTTGAGAACTGAGAATATATCCCCTGCAAATGGGAATACTAGTATTATTATTCACCAATGACTCACTAGCTGTATCTCCCCTTTAAATTCTAGTTAACAATAGTTCTTATAATATGAGTGGAGATACAGACCATGGTTCCAGTCATAAGCTGCCCTTTGTATATAAAGATGGCATGACTACTCACCATCAGTAACACATGATCTTTAAGACTTTGGTGCAATAGCAGGGATAGGTTGATATGGTTCTTTCCATGTCCTACCTATGGTAGTCATTTGTGAAAATATATTGTCAGAGTTAGGAACACAAGTCTGGTATCACAGAACACAAAGAGGCTAATTGATACATCCATAAATCACATCCATTTCCTAGTGCTTATTGGTCCCAGTGGATCCACCTAGTCAAGGATAATTTCTAGCCTGTCCCTCTAAAGACACTCTCTTGGCCTAAATTTCTACAATCTTCCTGAAAAGCAATTTGGCAACATGTATTAATAATCTCAAAAAAGAGCATGTCCTTCAACCCAGTAATTTTATGACTGGGACTGTCTTGTAAGATGAGTCATAAATATGGCCATAAATTTATATACAAAGGGGTTTATGGCAATGTTATACATAAAAGTGGAAAAAACCATCTAAAATTGAAGGAATGAAAAATTATTAAATAAATATTTGCATATCCATATGTTGGAATATAATATACTCATCAAAAAGACATTCTAAATTTTAATGGAAAAATGCTCATGGTATCAAGTTTTGTTAAAAGGTCTGGATACAAACTTGATTTAAGTATAATCCCAGTTATAACTATCTATGAATGATCAATTGAAAGTAATATGTTAAAAATTAACAATAAAACGATTAAAAGGAAATAGACTAAAATGCTAAGTTATTATTGCTGAGTAGTAGATTACAGGTGATTTTTAAACTTTATAGGTTTTTACAAATTTCTACAATGAATAAATTACTTTTATATTGAGAAAAAAGCTGTAAACATTATTTTTAAGACAAAATAGTCTAAAATACAAATGGAAACTTTTACAATGTTTTACAATAGGAATATTTCAAAGTTAAATACCACTTTAAAAAAGCCAAACACATTAATAGGAACTAAAAGTAACAGTGTAACTACAGTATAAGGATATTAGTAACCTGCTAAGAGGAACCACTTCTCTCATTGAGGCCAAGTCAAAAACTGAATGGGTTAAACTATAGCCTGCCATGGAATCTGTTGTGTATGCTATGGGGGTCCAAAAGGAGAAGAATGTTAAGTTGTTAGAGTAAATATTCTCAATGACATCTTTTCTAGATAAGAAAAAAAATATTTTAACAAACAGAAAGAAAACTGCAGGAGTTTCAGAAAGTCTCATATCTAGGAAACTAAACCCAGTTGGGAGAGTAGCCCATTGCCTAGCAACCTAATGAGGGGTTTCATAAAGGTGACATTTAAGTCCATAGGTCAGCAGCAGCAGCAAATGCCAATTTGAATTGGAAGTTTTTTGCCAATTATTATAACAAATCTTTAAAGTCTTGCCAAATAATCCTACTGTAGAATGAAAGCTTCTGAGATTACTGCCTGGTTGGAAGCTAGAGTTTTTGTGTTTGTTTATTAGACCAGGGTTGCCCAAATTTGCTTGTTCATAAGTATCGTCTGGGGTACTTCTGAAATATGTGGATTTCCCCAGAGATTATGATTTAGCAGGTCTGGGATGGGGCCAAGAAATCCATAATTTTAACAAGGGCCCTAGATGATTCTTATGACCAGCAAGTTTGGGAAATATTATTAATAAACTTTCATTTCCTTTCTAGCTGTTCTTGCTAGTTCTAATTACATATTGTCCTTACTTGTTTGATGACTTGCTTAATGTCTGTCTCTACCACCAAACATTAAGTTCCAAGAGAACAAAGATGGTGTCTATTCATTCCTGCACCTCCGAGGACCAGTATGCTGTCTGGCACATATGATTAGGAGCTGAGTAGATTATTTATTGAATCAATCAATCAATGAATCAAAATTTCTTTCGTTGTATCTAATAAGAGCCCAATTTAAGGCAGAGTCATCCCCAGGATTGTAAGTAAATCCCTGTGAATGTAGAATATGTTATACTCTGGCAGGGACTGTTTGTTACCTTAAGGAGTGTGCCCATTCAAAACTGGAAGAGTATTGCAAAAGTGGACATGCTGACAGCCAGGCACATTAAGACAGCAAATTCATAGAGAAAACAAATATCCTGTCCATATCTACCTGTCTATCTAAATAATATCTATTACTCAGACAAGCATATTACATGCTGATCTGATATGGAAAAAAAATATATGAATTAACTTCCTGGTTCCTTTGAGGCCACTCGGTGGGGAAGTGATTGCCAAGCAGGTCGGAAACCAACATAACTGAATAGAGTTCCACTTTCTCCTAATATTTAGGCTCACCAAGACCTATAACATCAAAGAATGCTATAGAAATCTGGGGCCTGCAACCTCCCAAAAAAGCTTTTCTCTAGTTTTTAAAAGATTAAATTAGAGATGGCTACTGAATATTAAGTGGCTGAAGTATGGCATTGGTATAGTTACATAGAGTGTACAATAGGCCTACTGTGGACGTATAGTAAACCTAGGCACTGAGCAGGTATTTATAAAATGTTCACTGAATCAATTTATCAGAACAAAACTAATTCTGGAGAGTGAAATACGTGGAGTTCTCTAGTTGTAGCCTATCTACTTAACTATTTCCATCAGCCCCAGTTGCACAGTCCAGGAAGATGCCAATTCTGCCCTCGCTTTGAGCCATCATGTCTATAGAAGCCTGTTACTACTGTGACCTGGGCTTCAGATGACTGAGGTTGCTCCCCACTCTTGACTCCTGACTAAGCCTTCACCAGCCATTCACACTCAAACCCAAATCAAAAAGGCCTCAGTGGTGGTCTGCCTCAGAACTGCCCTTGGGCCAAATCTGACCAGCTATCTGTTATTGTAAATGAAGTTTTATTGGAACACAGCCATGCCCATTCACTTATGTAGGGTCTAAGGCTGATTTGGGCATTATAACAACAAACTTGAGTAGTTGTGACAGAGATCATCTGACCCACAAAGCCTTAAATATCTACTATCTGGCCCATTAAAGCAAACGTTTGCCTACCCCTGGCTTAGATACATAGGGCTAAATAACAACAATTATTGTAATAAAATTCTTATGTGGCATTTACCATATGCAAGGCAGTATTCTGAGATCTTTGCATATGTTAATTCATTTAGTCCTCATTATAATGCTACGAAGAAACTGAGGCACAAAGAGGTTCAGATAGCACAGCTAATAAGGGTCCGTCTAGATAGGAGAGGTATTGCAAAACAAATAGGTCATCACAGGGGTTACAAAAATGGTGAATAAAGTAATAATTTGAAAGTTGTAATAGAGCAGCAAATAAATCACGGTAGAGATTATGTGATCACGGAAGCAGGTTGTTACTAATATTCTGATCACCCGCAGATTCATTTTGTGTATGGGGTTAGATAAAAAAGTAATGTTTAAGAAAATCAAAAAAGAGGGCTGGCCCAGTGGCTTAGCGGTTGAGTGCGCACGCTCCACTGCTGGCGGCCCGGGTTCTGATCCTGGGCGCGCACCAACGCACCGCTTCTCCGGCCATGCTGAGGACGCGTCCCACATGCAGCAGCTGGAGGGATGTGCGACTGTGACATACAACTATCTACTGGGGCTTTGGGAAAAAAGAAAAAGGAGGAGGATTGGCAATAGATGTTAGCTCACTACCGGTCTTCCTCAGCAAAAAGAGGAGGGTTAGCACAGATGTTAGCTTAGGGCTGATCTTCCTCACAAAAAAAAAGAAAATAGAAATTACCAAAAAAAAATGCTTTCTTAAAAAAAAAAATGCAGGGGCTTGCCTGGTGGTGTAGCAAAGCTTGCACGTTCCGCTTTGGTGGCCCGGGGTTCGCCGGTTCGGTCCCTGGGCACAGACCTACTCACTGCTCATCAGCCATGCTGAGGCGGTGTCCCACATAGAAGAGCTATAACTCTACAACTATTATACACAACTATGAGCTGGGGCTTTGGGGAGGAAAAGAAAAAGAAAAAACAGGAAGATTGGCAACAGATGTTAGCACAGGGCCAATCTTCCTCAAAAAAAAAAAATTTACCTAATCTGACAGTTTGTCTTTAAAAAGAAAAACAAAGTATTTACTACAGAACTTCTACATATAAATTGTAATTTCTGCTTCAAGGTAGTCACCTTGGGAAACTCTTCATTTGTTGAAAAGTAATTCAGAATGTTTTTGAAACTTATATTTGGAAATTATCTTTAGAATCAGTTCACTCACATAAGAAACCCAATGTTTTTAATTTGTGGTTCCATATTTACAAAGTGTATTTCAGTCCCAAGTGGTATTATTGATATTATTTAGCTTTATGGTCCATTTTATTCACCAGATGTGGCCCCCAGAGACTTTCAGCTTCTTTCAAAAAGTAAATCCACCCCAAAGCAGTTCTAAGGATAAAGATTTTCCACAGCCATCTGACTAGTTGACTGTTGTACACCGGAACCCGGCACATAGTAAGTACTTAAAAAATATTTATTAAACAAATCAGTGACTTTCTCAAAAAGACGTTCCAAAAATGTTTTAAAACACTGTTGGAAAATCTCTTTAGGTGATTGCTATGAAGAAACATGCATTTTGTTCATCAAATGTCTTTGATTCATCTATTCAACAAATATTCATTGAGAGCCAGGGCTAGCCATATAATTTGGGGGGGTCCAGTGCAAAATGAAAATGCAGGGTCCTTGTTCAAAAAGCAGGAAAAAAGTGTTTTCCTTTCTTCTGCAGTCTCCTACTCAACCTGCCATTGTGATTTTTATTTGCTACTCAGAGTTGTGCTCCCTTGGGCCTGTGAGTGCTCAGAGAGAGAGTACAGATGCTCACAGGCACTTTGGGACCTTGCTTATGACTCCACAGGTGGGCACGAGAACGCCACTGACTCCTCCCTGCTCCTGTGCCCAGGCGGGGGTGGTGGAGAGGAGCTGGGGAGGAAGGGTGGCAGTGGTCACTGGGTGGCAGTGGGGGAGCATCCTAGGGACGTGGGGCTGGGTGGAAACCTAGGCTCCATGCCCCTCGTGCATGCTCCATTGTTTCATTGGACATCAAGTCCAAAGATAAATGGTTAAGAAGGTCAAGACGGCAACTGCCAAGCACTAAACCCCAAATGCACACCTCCCTCCAGAGTGCTAAGTTGGCTCTATTGAGAACCTACTGTGTGCTAGGCAATGAATGTCCTCTGTGAACAAAACAAAGACAGTGCCTGTCCCATGAACCTTTCTGCCTAACAGAGAGAGCAGACAAGGAAAGAGGAAATTGCCCTGCAGTGTATAGCAGCATTGATGTGAGTAAAGGCAGAGCCTGGTAGCTTCAGTCCTGGGGTCAAGGAAGGAGTCCCCAGCCCAGAGACTGCTAAGTGAGACCTAATGCAGGGGAAGACTAAAACTAGAGACAGAACTCAGACAGAGGAAACAGTGCTCGAAGAACCGGGGGTGGAGAGCATGGGGCATTCCAGGAAATGAAAGCAGCTGGCTAGAGCGGGAACACACATTTCAGGGCTGGCGAGTGGGGGTGGCAGCTTTCTCCATTAGGCTAGGGAGTTCAGCATTCTCTGAGGACAATGGGGAGCCATTTAGAGGGATTTAAGACAGAGAGTGACTTGATCAGATCTGTGTTACGTAAAATCCCTCAAACTTCCAAATGGGAAGCAGTTCCAAAGCCTGGGAAGTTTGGTAGGGAGAGCAGTCAGAGTCAAAGGAAAGGAAGCAGGAGGGAGTTTGGGGATGTACAGGGGACACTAGGTCACTAGAGGGGCTCGCACTGGGATAAGAAAGATCTAGGATACCAAGGATTGAGGCGTGTAGAATCATTTCAATATTCATCTGGTAGACGGAGACCAGAAGTATCAAACAGAGCAGACTGAAGCCTGCATTGAGTGTGCTTCTTTGGGAGGCCTAGACCAGATTAGCAGCAGACTTTCACCACTCACTGTTCTGAAGTCGTTACACAGCACTGAGGCCTGAGAGTTGTCCCAGAGCCCATGACCAGCGCTCAGTTCCACATCCTTCCTTCCAGAAGAACTTACTCTGCAAAGCAAATATAATAACATTGAGGAAATGTTATTTGAGCAAGTCCATGAATGAATCAGGAGTAAAACATGAAGACACATGTTTCATCCCCTTTAAAAAGCACAGGATATGTGCCTATGTTCAATCTTTAGGCCTGTGCGCGTGAAATAGCATCCCCAGCTGGTCAATGTCGGGGAGACAGTATCCTAACACATTCAACTTGCCCCACAACTTTTTGAGTACATCAAGTGTCTACTGTATCTTAGGAATCCCTAGCTCGTCTGCCAGGTGCAATAAAAGCGATTGATAATTTGAAAAGTTATTTTGCAATCCTGAATCTGATTGGCTGAGTAGTGCAGCAAGAGCTATCCGGGATACAGGAGCTGATCAGAGGAGCTCATTGGACATACAGAATCAAGGGCATTTGTACAGGCTTAAAGTTGAGGAAGCACAGCTCTTAAGATCTCCTTCCTGACCTTAAGAAGGTTATCATTTGAGTTGGGAAAGCCATTGAGGAAACCAAGGAAAGAAGAATTTTTAAAAACTGCTAAATAATGTGGCATGAAATATGAGGGCTATAAGAATTAACGAAAGAAGTGCTATCAGCACCATTGATCATGTCACAGGTTTTCAGAGCACTATTTCATTTCGTGTTGGGTTATAATTAATTGCTTTCATGTCTTCTTGGTTGAATACCAATAAGTTCCATAAGGACTAGGAACATGGTCTACTCATTTTTGTCTCCCTCTCAGCACTCTGTACATAGTACATAAAGTACATAAAGATTTGTTACATGGATGAATTAATTAAACACCTTCCTCTTTGGTAATATGACCTTGGCTGGTTTTTTTACAGATTAAATTTTTAGGGGGATTTTCTTAGTAAAAACATAAGAGGATGTTCAGGGTCAGGACATTTCTTGCTCTAGTCTTTATTGCACGTATTGAGAGGCACGGAATTGCTCCTCAGCTGTCTGTGGGAGGAGAGAGTAAAGCTGTCCCTGATCACACAACAGTAATCTGAGTCAAGGATATGAAACAGACCCTTCAGGAAGTGAGCCGATTAAATGTTATTTCCTCAGATATGAGGTTAGTAAACAAAATTTAGTTAAAGAATCAAAACACTTTAGATTCTTACATTCCCTAAAGTAGTAGAGATAATTGATGTCCTGTGATAAAAATAAATGACGACCGTGGGTAATTTTTCTCATTCTTCCCAATCACTGTTGTCTCATCTTTCACGCCTTATGCACAATGTGACGTGAAAATCAGCAGAAGAACTTTTCTCTTTTCTTTCCCCTTTTGTTGGGTGGTAAATACCAGCTGGCACTTTGTGAGCAGTGAGTAATACACCTGGCACAGGACCAAGGTAACCACCACCTAAAAACTTTCCACTCTGCTATTATCCTCCAGCTCAGGAGTGTTATGTTCTGAATGGATGAATGGAGGGAACTGCCTCTGTGGGCTCTCATTCATAGGACTTTTCCTATAGCATTGAGTGCCTGGTTAAGCTATTGTCAACTCTTTGTCTTCCCCCTGTGCCTAGCCCATGCTCAAATGTTTAATATCAGAATCGTTTCCTCTTGTTTCTTAGCACACATCTGGGCTCTCTCTCCCCTGGCCACAACTTGGCACATTCTCAGGTATGGAAACCAACTTTGATATATAACAATAAAAATATATTTAGGACTGTCAATGTAGCAGAGGCCACATTGACAGATCCCTGTACATATCCCTCAGGCTTTATTTGCAAGCTTCCAGCTGTCAGTATCTGCCTCTCTGTCCCTGAAGCCATTTCCTTAAGCCCAGGGAGATTGCTCTACCTGTGCACAAAGCAGCCCTGAAGTTTAGGAGAATCAATATGCCCAGGAGCAGCCATTATCAATGACCAATAAGCACTGGTGATTGACACCCCAGCTTCCTCGCCCCTCAGTCGAGATAATTCTGAAGTGTGTGTTTCTTATGTTTCATGCTGGGGTTAAATTCGTAATACACCTTTGATTAGCTGCATTTTATGTCCCTGTATCATGCCCCCTGCTACCATACTAACATTGACTGCAACTCCCAAATAAACTACTCGCCCTTGAATCTTTGTCTTAGGGTCAGCTTCTGGGGAAACCCAAACCAAGATGGTCAGTGGGCTCCCTCCAAAATTCTCATGGATTCTAGAGCCAAATTTATACATAATTTTCTTGTTATCCATAGGATGATTGAAAGTTGGCAATTCATAGATAAGTCAAGACTCAAATTTGCTAAATTTAAGTTCCTTCACTCACGGTATCAATATTCATCAAATTTGCTTCTTCATGCTCTGAAAGTGTTCTTCTGACTGAATGACCTCTGCTGGTAAATAGTTTAACAGAATGCATTTCCAATCATTTTAATGTGCTTTGAAGGTTATGGCACAAACCTCTGAATCATGATTCGCAGGTGTTTTCTGTAACTCTAATTCTGATGTACCAAGCGACCTTAGCCATTTTAATCCCTATATTCAATTAGAATGTGTTGTGATGTGAAATCATAGTCAGTGTACACATAAATTTTATTTTTTAGATTTATTTTTCACTGTTTATTCTTTATTTTCCCTTTTCCCCAAATACTGATTTTTCTTCTCTTCTCTTTTTACTCATGTTTCTCCCTTTGTTTATTTCTATCCTGTCATTGTTCTTTTTATGACAACATGATACAATGCCACATACTCTGCATACGGTGGATGCTGTGTGCCCAACAGATCCCTCTTAGATCAAGGCACTCACTCCCCCAGCTGAGGGATGTTGGCTGCTGATGGTTCACAACTCACCTCCTCTTCAGGAATTGTCCTTAGCTGAAGGAAGATACCTTGCCCAAGATTATACTCCTTCCTGGGGACAGCCAACATTCTTTTGTTCCCAAACCCTTTGCCTCAATTTGGAACAACTCTGAAGGATCATCTCATCTTCAAAGCCCTGTAGAGGATCAGCTGAGGCCTCTTTTGCAATTGCATCCTAGTTCACCTCCCTTTGCTCAGTCCTGCTTTTGTTACTCTTGGCAAGTATTGTTCCCGACAGGACCCCCAATTAAACTTCTGCATGCAAATCTCAGAATCTCAGAGTCTATTTCCCAGGAATCTCACCCCTGACACTTCCAAATAAAATGAGAAGATCAATAGGGAAAAAATGTGTCCATTTAAATTTACTATCATCTGTGCAGTCTGCCTAGTCTATGTAAGATGGTGTCACAAAAACTTGGAAGGTACCAGTATACATTTGTATATTCTACTACTAAAAATGTATGGAAAAATAAAGTGAGTGAATTTGGTTGAATCATAGAAAACATGTAACAGCATCTGATATATGAAAAGAGCTAAACAAATATTTCCTGTATCTTTGATTCAGCTTTCTTACAATAAAATACGATTTACTGTCTTATAATTCAGTGTTTCAAAGATTGTGTATTTTTAATTGTAAATAATTGTGTTTTTAATAAAAATGTTCACATTTTAATCTACATCCAGGTAAATAAAACAACTTAAAATACATTTTTTTTTCTCTAACTGCAGAAATTATTAGATCAATTTCGTCAAGTAGGCACTCTGGATCTATTTCTTTATCTGAACCCTCCCTAAGTTACTATCCACTACCATATTTCATAAAATCAAAATACCCAAGAATCATCAAGAAAAAAAGACTTTGTAAATAAGATGGCTCATGCTATCTAGCTGGCTGTTCATGCTATACCTACATCTACTTTTTGACAGTTGAAAAGGTAGATGCGATGTAAACAATATTCATTTTACTGAATGAGAATTTCAAAGCTTATCATACCTGAAAATCATCCACTTTCATCCCTAAATGGGTAGCTGTTTCTTTCTCACAGTAATTGTGATGGAAACAATTCAAATATCCTGAATGCTCCTCAGGCCCTCTTGTTAACCACCCACATCTTCTCCTCACCAAGCTCCCATATCCGCCCATTTTCATCCTTGGGGAATTTTTTAGTAACTTGTTGGAACTTTTCTGGTAACTTGTTCCAAACTCAGTCAAATTTGATGTGTGTGTTTTGGGAGGCAGAGGCAAGGTTTGAAGAAGAGACATCGCTACCAATAAATTAATTAACTAAAACACAAAAATAGAAAGTGAGCCAATGAGAAAGTAAAAATGAGAAACAAAAGGAAGAAAAGGTAAAAGGATGAAGTTTCTGAGACGCGTTTACTGTATGTTTGGTGAAGGTGCATCTGGTGGTGCTGATTCCTTTAATTGCAGTCCTTCAATTGCTAACTACTCAAATCCCTTATTAGTTCGAGTCGTGCTAGGCTGTAATAAATGGACCTCAAAATATATAATACTCAAGCCTAATTAGAGTTTATTTCTTGCTCACATAATATGTGGTTGCTTCCCAGTGGTGGGTGGCTCTCCTGCATTCTCAGTCCCCTTTGTATTACGTTATGTTTTATCCTGTAGCCCTCCCCTTCCCCAAGGCCTCACTTTCATCAGCATCCAGTCAGTAAAGGAGGAAATAGAGCAAAGAGGAGACATACCTATTTTGTAAAACGCTTGGCTCAGAAAGGGCTGAAATCATTTCTGCACATATTTCATTGGTTAGAATTCAGTCTCATGGCCACAACTAACTATAAGGGAGACTGGGCAATGTAGTCTAGCTATGTGCCCAGGAAAAGAGGAAACTCGTTTTTACTGAACAGCTAACAGACCCAGACTCAGAGCCTTTGTACAGCATAAAGAAGACAGCAAACACCAAGCTTCTCAAACCATGATAGGGGCATCTTAAAGGTGCCAGCTGGCCGACTGCTAGAGCCAGTCAATGAGAGTCTAGCTTCTTCAGCTCTCTTGGGAGTGCCTAAAACTTAATATCTAAAATGATTCCAATCTTTCAATAATAGTTGTACCAATACACCAAAGTACACCCCACAGTAAAGCACTTTGTCTCCCCAAACAGGATAGATGGCCTCTTAGGAACTGACCAAAGAACTAAGTCGGTCTTTTTCCCCCTTCCCTCTGCTAATGAAATGGTCACATTGTTTGGGAAGGTTTCTGAGATCATTATCTGAATGCCTCATCACTCTGACACCACTACTTTGGGCACTAGAATTTCAATCACAAAGTCCCGTGAAACTTCACCAATTCATTTTCTTAACGTTTTGTCAACAAGTGGAATAAACTCTTTTCATAAAATGACATTTAAGAAAAAAAGTCATTTCTCTTGACCTGTTCACGCAACAAAACAGTGAATCTTTCGTTTCAACATTCAAGCCAGAAATCAGAGTTTTATTTGAAGAAGACAACTTTGTGGTTAATGGTATTCTTTTTGTACTTACTCGCTCTTCCAGATGAACGACAGAGAATAATTGGTCATTCTGAAGATGGCTTCATGAGAGAAGAATTTGCAACCCGCAAAGTATTTTTTTAGTTCAAAAAGGACATTCTTTTTTTTTAATTGAGGTATAATTAACATATAACATTATATTAGTTTCAGGTGTACAGCATAATGATTCAATATTTGTATACACTGTGAAATGATCACCAACTCTGGTTACCATCATCACCAAACATAGTTATAAAATTTTTTTTTCTTATGACGAGAACTTTTAAGATTTACCCTCTTAGCAACTTTCAAATATGCAAAACAGTATTATGAATTATAGTCACCATGCTGTATGTTACATCCCCATGACTTACTTATTTCATAACTGGAAATTTGTGCCTTTTGACTCCCTTTGCCCATTTCACTCACCCCCCTAAACCTCCTTCTCTGTCAACCACCAACCAGTTCTCTTTAGGACATTCCTGAGGGAAAATGTGATCAGGTTTATATGAGTCAAACAAAACTGTCTGTGTAGGAGGCTTTCACTTTGCAGCGTAAATGGTTAAATCAGGCATGTCTACACAGAGAACAGCCGAATAATAATTAAGACTGGCGGTGAACACCACCACACTAGATATTATCAGTGTTTACCAGTAGTGTCTGCTCATATATTTACAAATCACTTTATAATGTTCATGAAAGTATCTTACCTCAGTTATTTATTTATAACCGGTCATATAGCATGGCTGAATAATCTTTTTTTTTAATTGCTGGTTACATCCCCTAAAGCAAAACCAACCTAGTAATTAATTTAGACTTGTTTTTCCTTAAGAAGTATTAAGCATCAAAATCACTGCCTTTTTCACCTAGGCAAAGAAAGCAAAAAAGTACATAATTCTTACAAAAACACTTTAAAATATACTTTATTTACACATCGTGGACAGTTAAGAGAAAGAGTAGCAAATAGGAAAAGAAGGAAGACATAAGAGTGAAGGGTGGAAAATGATAGAGACAGAGAGGCAAGAAGGCATAAAAAGAGAAAGGAAAACATGAATGACAAAGGAGGGAAGTGAGGAAAAAAAGCAGAGGAGAGAGTGAGAAAGAAAAGTGGAGGAAAAAAAATGAGTAGCAGAATGGTCTCTTGAGAGGAGTGGGGGACATCTGGATAAAGTGAAGGAAAAAAAATGAGTAGCAGAATGGTCTCTTGAGAGGAGTGGGGGACATCTGGATAAAGTGAAGAACAGAACCTAGGGAAGGGAACTGGGGAAAAGGTTTTATCCCTTGTTGTAGCCATTATGATCAGAGTAACCTGAAGGTGGAATGAGGTCAAGTCCAAGGTAGGTCTTGCTGTGGGTGGAGGTTTCCTACACTTGCTGTGGACTCTACAAAGAACCATGTCTCTTCGGTCAGCAGGACATTCTCACTTAAGTGATTCCTCAAAACTAACTTCTTCATGAATTTCATAGATTCTTAGATTCTTTTTTCTTAATTGACATATAATTTAGATACCATCAAATTCACTTTTTAAAAATGTACATTTCAGGTCTTCTGGTAAATTCACAAGATTATACAATCATCACCACTGCTTAATTCAAGAATACTTTTATCACCCCTAAAAGAACATGTATACATATTAGTCGTAACTCCCCATTCCCTCCTCCTACCAGCCTCAAAACCAAAAATCTCCTTTATGTCTCTATTGATTTGTATATTCTTGAAATTTCATGTAAATGGAAATATACAACATGTGGCCTTTCGTGTGTGTCTTATTTCACTTAGAATGTTTTTAAACTTTATCCATGTTATATAGCATGTATAGTACTTCATTCCTTTTTATAGTCGAATAATATTCCATTTTATGGATATATCACATTTTATTTTTCCATTTATCAGTTGATGGACATTTGAATTGTTTCCACTTCTTAGCTATTATGCTTTGATCGTTCCTGTACAAGTTTTTGTGTGAATATCTCTTCAATTTTCTTGAGTATACGCCTAGGAGTGGAATTGCTGGGTGATATGGTAACTCTACGTTTAATATTTTGAGGAATTACCAGACTGTTTTCCAAAGTGGCTGTACCGTTTTATTCACACGGGCAATCTATGAGTGTTCCAAATTCTCCACAACACTTGTTATTGTCCAACTTTTTGATTGTGGAAATCCTAGAGAGTGTGAAGTGGTTCTCATTGTGGTTTTGATTTGCATTTGTCTAATGACTAATGATATTGAGCATCTTTTCATGTGCTTTTTGGTCATTTGTATATCTTCTTTGGAGAAATATCTAATCAAAACCTTTGCCCATTTTTTAATTGGGTTATTTGTCTTTTTATTAGAGTTATAAATGTTCTTCATGTATTCTGGATACCAAACCCTTATCAGATATATGATTTGCAAATATTTTCTCCCATTCTGTGGGTTGTCTTTTCATTTTCTTGATGCACATAAGTTTTCAATTTTTATTAAGTCCAATTTATCTGTGTTTTCTTTGGTGGATTATACATTAGGTGTCACATCTAAGAACCCATTGCCTAATCCAAGGTCATAGAGATTTACCCTTATGCTTCCTCTTAGAGTTTTATACATTTAGCTCTTATATTTAGGTCTTTGATCCATTTTAAGTTAATTTTTGTATATGGTATGAGGTAGGTGACCAACTTCATTCTTTTTCATGTGGATACCAGTTGACCTAGTACCATTTGTTGAACTGGATTATGCTTTCCCCATTGAATTTTCTTAGCACTCTAGAGATTTGTACATTTCATCTACATTATCTTATTTGTTCACATACAATTTTTCATAGTATTCCCTTATAATCCTTTTTATTTCTGTAAGGTTGGTAATAATATCACTTCTTTAACTCTTGGTTTTAGTACTCTGAGTCCTCTCCCTTCTTTTCTTTGCCAATCTAGCTAAATGTTAATTTTGTCGATGCTTTCAAAGAACCAAATTTGAGGTTTTTTAATTTTCTCTATTACTCTTCTACTCTCTACTTCATTTATTTCTGCTGCAATCTTTATTTCCTTCATTCTGCTTGCTTTGGGTTTAGTTTATTCTTCTTTGCCTAGTTTCTTAGGGTGGAAGGGTAGGTTATTGATTTAAGAGCTTTACTCATTTTTAATATAGGCATTTAGCAGTATAAATTTCCTTCTAAGCATTGCTTTTGCCGCATCCCATAAGTTATGGTATGTTGTGTTTTTTATTTCATTCATCTAAAAGTATTGCTAATTTCCCCTGTGATTTCTTCTTTGATCCATTAGTTATTTATGAGTGTGTTGTTTAATTCCAATATTTATGAATTCCCAAAATTTCTTCTGCTATTGATTTCTAATTTCATTTCATTGTGGTCAGAGCACATACTTTGTATGATTTCAATCCTTTTAAATTTTTTAAGGCTTCTTTTACGGCTTAATATACAGTCTATCCTGGAGAATATTCCATGTTCACTTGAGAAGAATGTGTATTTAGCATTTGTTGAGTGTTCTATAAGTGTCTGTTATGTCAAATTGGTTTATAGTGTTGTTCAAATCTTCTCTTTCTGTGGTGATCTTCTGTCCAGTTGTTCTATCCATTATTGAAATTAAGGTATTGGTGTCTCCAACTATGACTGTTGAATTTTCTATTTCTCTCTTAAATTCTGACTTTTTTTGCTGCACGGATTTGGGGGCTCTCTTGTCAGGTACACATAAGTTTATAATTGTTATATCTTGTTGATGCATTGAGCATTTGATCATTACAAATGTTCTTCTTTGTCTCTAGTAACAATTTTTTCTTACAGTCTATTTTGTCTGACTTTAGTATAGCTGCTCCAGCTCTCTTTTGGTTGCTATTCGAAGGGTATATCTTTTTGTATCATTTCACTTTTAACCTATTTGTGTCTTGATATAAAATATCTTGATTGTAGACAGCATATGTTTGGATCATTTTAAAAATCCATTCTACCAGTCTCTGCCTATTAATTGGAGTATTTAATATAATTCCTGATAAAGTAGTATTTACATTTGCCATTTTGCTTTTGTTTTCTATATGTCTTATGTCTTTTTTATTTCTCTTCCTCTATTACTGCCTTCTTTTGTGTTAATGTCAGGTTTATCCACTATCAGTAATGCTAATTTTGATCACTTAACAACTAAGAAATATCAACTACTGTAAGGTTACCCAGGTGACTTTAAATCTCATTTGAGATATTGATTGTTCTTCACTATTCTAAGAAAACCAAATCATGAGTAGGATTTCATGATCTGGTTCAGGATTTAGTTACTGCTTACTTGAAAATTTCAACATATTATCAATGACAATAAAATATTTTGAAAAGTTTTATTTTATGTCTTACATTCTTTCATTATTCATTCATAGGTAGGGGAAAGATGTAGAAATGCATAGTGGAGGGGCTATCTTAGATTGGGGGATTCTGAGAAGTGCCCTTTGAGGAAGTGACATTTGAGCAGACACCTAAATGAAGAGAGGGTACAAGTCATAAAAATCTGCTAGGGTAGTGTTTGAGGTAGAGAAAACAGCAAATGCAAAGACCCACAGGCAGAAGCAGGCTTGGCATGGTTGAGGAAGAACAAAGATTCTCATGTGGCTAAAGAGGAATAAGCAGGGAAAAGATTGGTGAAGAATGAGGCAAGTGAGGTAGCCAGCAATCATATACGCATGATCTTATAGGCCTTATTCTAAGCCAGTAGAGGGTTGTTAGCAAAAGAATGACATTGTTAGTTTTACATTTTAAAAGGATCACTCTGGCTACTGTATGGAGAATAAAATAAAATAAAGGAGGGCATGAGTGGAAGTTGGAAGACCAGTGTGGTGGACACACCTTAAGTTGACGTTGAATGAGTCCTGCCCTTGTATAGTACTCTCCCCTGAATGCAAACAGAACCGATGACTTGCTTCTAATGAAGAGAATATGGCAAGGGTGATGGGATGTCACTCACTTATGTCTTACATAAGACTTCATCATAGCATGCTGGAATGTGAGAAACTCTCCTGATTACGTTGAAGAAACAAAGCACCAATGGCTTATGGATTGGGCCATGTGTCAGGGAACTGCGAGAGACCTCTAAGACCTATGGGCAGTCTCTAGCCAAAAGCCAGTAAGAAGCTGGGCCTTCAGTTCTATAACTACAAGGAATTGAATTTTGCCAACAATTTGAGTGGACTTAAAGATGGATTCTTCCTTAGTTGAACCTCCAGATGAGAATGCAGCCTGGCAACATCTTGATTACAGGCTGTCAGACTCTGAGCAGGGTATCCAGTTAAGCCATTTGCAGATTCAAGACCTATGGAAACTGTGAGATAATAAATGTATATGATTTTAAGCCACTAAGTTTGTGGTAATTTGTTACACAACAACAGAAAGCCAACACAACCAACTAAGATGTGTTTGTAGTAGCCCAGGCAAGAGATGATGGTGACTTGGACCTGGGTAGCGGTCATGGAGATGGGGACAAGTGGTCTGACTTGGGATGTGTTTTGAACATAGAGTCTATGGATTTGGCCAATAGCATTTGCCAATATCTTGGATATGGCATGTGTGAGAAAGAGAGGAAAATCCAAGATGACTCCAAGAATGATGCCATGAATACAAACACCCAGCTTATAAAAGTGAATTGATTTATATTTTGCCCATCTTATAAACAAAATCTGGTCAATCTTTATTGACATGCTGTAGCACCTCTACCAGGAATGTACTTGACGCTTTTCTAAACCAGGCTAGTTCTACTCATACTTCAATGTTCAACTGAGATGTTTTCCTTCTGTGAAAACTCCCCCATGCAGGATAGCTGCTTAACTTAACTTTTTGCTCCCTGTCTTAGTCAGTTCAGGATACTATAACAGAATTCCATAGACTGGGTGGCTTAAACAGAAATTTATTCTTGTTTCTTCTCCCTAGACTGGGAAATCCAAGGTCAAGGCACTAGAAGATTCGGTGTCTGGTTCACAGATAGTCATCTTCTTACTGTGTCTTCACATGGGGGAAGGGGCAAAGGAGCTCTGAGGGTTCTCTTTTGTAAGTGTACTAATCCCATTCATGAGGACTCTAACCTCATAACCTAATCCTCTCCCAAACGACCCACCTCTAAATACCATCACATTGGGGATTAGATGTCAACATATGAGTTTCGGGGGAGACAAACATTCAGTCTATAACACTCTTCTAGCACACTGCTCAAAAATCTCTTACAGCATTTGTCTCATGTACTGTAATTTATGTTTATACTCTGTCTCCTATACAAGGCAGATATCTCATATTTTTCATCTTTATATTCCAAAAGCCTAGAACAGAGTCTGGAACACATAGGAAATATTCAGAAGTTTGATGCATGAATAATTGCAGTTATTCTGAAAACATTTGAAATCATCAGATTAACTATATTTTATCTGATCCTGTCCTCTCATATCGACATATTTCATTTCACTATATGATCAACTAAAGCAGAAAAGATGTGTACTCGTATAGCACCAGTGTAATAAATAAACTGCAATGTGATCATTTGACAGTGTTAACTCCATAAATAATATTACTCATATTACATACACTGTATGTGTGCGTGTGTGTGTGTGTGTGTGTGAGAGAGAGAGAGAGAGAGGGAGAGAGAGAGAGAAAAGATTCTGTAAGCTGAAATTTTTTTAATCAAATTTGAATTGCAGATCCAGCATTTACTTTCTTGGTTTGTTATTTTCTAGCCTTGTAAAAAGATAAAAGTAAAGTTTTTGAAAAGACTTTTGAGACTGATACATCAACTACTCAAGAATGTGAAAAAGGGATAAGATAGTTTCTGGATCCCTTTAAAAAAGGAAAGGAATGTTCCAATATTAAAAAATATGGTATTCGTAGGTTACGGTTTGTTCAAACACACCGGGGTGACTTTCCAGGCTTCAGTCCAATTGTATGATGCATTCAGAAGCCCTGTGCCTACTCATAAAAATGTTTCACATCAAAGACTTTGAAAGTTGTTTAGGAGCTTTAATTGTCTTGAGCCCAGCAATGTTGGCCATTTCATTTTGTGACCAGAGGGAGGAACATCTATTCAATATCGAACCTGATAGATCAATGATGATAGTTTCTCTAATTCCAGAAAACACACACACCTCCTTAAAGGGCAAGTAACCTCAAAGGATTAGAGGAGCTTCTCTGAGTCAGTTCACCATTTACCTCAAAGTGCTCATTTTCCTACTTTTATCATTCTGGGACACCCAAAGTCCAATAAATCATGAGTACATAATTGCTGTCACTTGAGAAACTTTTTGGCAATAAGACATATGACCCGAAGCATGATGGAATTTCTGTCTTTCTAGTTAAAAGTGATGCTCAAAGCAGCCCATTACTTTGGTTAGAGTTATTCACAGATTGGAACCAAATCTGAAATGCCAAGCGCAGAAGAATGCCAGACCTAAAAACAACTGAAAGGGTTTTCCAGGGACAAAATCAAGAAGCAGAACAAATCCAGGCTGCTCAAAAGGTTACTTAAGCTAAACTTAGTTCTTAGACAAGGATGGAATACCAATTGATAATGACTTATATGCCTTTACCAGTATGGGTTAAAGCCATCCAAGAAACACTACTAAATGATAAGTCTCAAAATTCGACCTATGGTACCTTATAAATATTCAAAGAACTATCATTGCTGAAAATGGATAAGAATTAGAATCTATTTTTAGAAAACATGTTTAGTATATTCACTAGGCCCCTCAAAGCTCTATCAGTGAGTCTGCTAAGAGAGTATACTACTGTTCAGAGCCAAAAGAGTGCCATTTAAAATACACATGCTTGTAAACAGAGAAAAAAAGTCAGTAGGTAAAGAAATATTTGTTCTGTGGTTACAAAACCATATTTCAGAGCCAGAAAATATGCATAAGACTTTTCTTTTGGAGAAAATAACACAATTTTCAGATGAAAATAAGTAAATAAAAACAAAACATCCAGCAATGTAAATTAGTAACTCAACATGGTTTAAGCCAGTGAACTATGCCAAATTCTGCACAGAAGTTTCCATGAAGATGTTCATACTGGAAAAGAGATATTTTGAAAATTGTTTTCATGTTGATCTTCTAGACAGGAAACTATATCTGTATAGCCCTAGCACTTTGTTTGCATTTAATAATCACTAAATTTAAAATTATTATGTTTTTAAATTGCTCAGCAAACCAATTTTCTGACTTGGCCTTGTTCCAGATATGATAATTTTTAAACATAACATTTGTAGGTTTTCTGTTCTTGGATGTTTATGAGATGATTTCTTGTAGCTTTTGTGAGAGCTAGCTTAAGTGGATTTATGTTTGTTAGAATGAAATAACTACCTAATTTAGCAACTCTGGGGTTAAAGGAAATAATGCTTTGATAGGAATTTGGTAGTGTATTCTTTTGCCTGGCTAACCTAGATTCAATTTTATTCAGGAAAATTCTTTAGAGATACATGGTTTTCAGTCTTTAGAGTAAAATGAAGTTTTTATTTCTTTAATTACTTTGTTAATTCTTCTCTATCTTACACTCATCTTGCCACTTCATACTTTGTTCTAATGTAACTGAAATATCTTGACCAACATTTTTTTTTTAGATTTTAAGTTTAAGATAGGCAGATTGGGATAATGGAAAGAACAATGGATTTGGACTCAGAAGATCTAGGTTTGAATCCTGCACTAACTGTGTGAGATCATGCCCCATTTTTCTCATTTGTACAATGGGGATGTCTTCTTACCTCTTAAGGCATGCTGAAGATTAAATGAGAATCTAATGGCTTCTATATAAAGACAGTGAATTGAACACATTCCTCCTAAAACCTGACTGCAACATTAATGAAAGTAATATTATAAGGCACAAATCCCCAGTGGTAGAGCAGGTAAGGAAACTACAGAAACAGAATTTCGGAGACAAGAAGACAGTCAAGTGGCAATCAAATTAGCAAACCCAAGAAAGCTGAATCTTAAACCAACTGTGGGGAAAGCTAGCTTAAGATTCATCAAAAGGTTCAGGAATTGATGAAACCCTCTGACAATAGGGGATGAAGAGAATGTTGATATAAGGAGGACTGGTTGAAGGATGTTTGAAAAACAATTGGGTCCCTATAGCTCTTCTCCCACTCCATGTGCTTCGGCAAGCTGCCCATGCCTCACCCTGGCAGAAGTCTGGAAGTTTATTCTCTGGAGAGGGTAAAACATAGCATCTCTTTATTTGGGTAATATCAGATATGGTTGAGCAGACAGGGTCCATGACAAAATCAAAAAGATTAAGGGAAGAAATCACAGTATTCTAAGACATTACTCACCTACCTATTCAACCATCTCCAACGGGAACATTGGCAATATGTACCTTCCTCTGGGCAGGAGATTGAAGGGGTCTTTTTGGAGAAATCTGACCAACTTAGTAGAAAAGACCCAAATTTACTGATCTCAGGGGTTCTCTAACCCAGAGCCCAGGAAGGTCATCACACACATGCAGAGATTCCAATCAGCTTAAGAGTCTCCCATGATTAAACATAAGTGGAAAAATCAATGACTACAAACATCTTTAATATAAAGAACACAGAAAACAACAACACATGGGAGAAAATGCCATTTGGAAGAAAGAGAGCTATGCAGGAAGGAGAAAGCCTCAAATTAATATTATTAATATTCTTAGATAGATAAGAAAATATATTATGTCCATGAAACATGAATGAGATGCTGTTTAAGAGAGCAAACAAACAGAATGAAAAGAGCTTTTGGAAAATAATGACATTATAGCGGAAATGCAAAACTCAATAGAAGAGTTAAAACATAAAATTTAGGAAAACTCCCAGAAAGTGGAACTAAAATACAGAGATGTAAAATGGAAAATAAAATATAATTAAAAAAGAGAATAAGTCATGGATAGCCAACAA
Organism: Ceratotherium simum simum; assembly: GCF_057802395.1. Taxonomy (NCBI): domain Eukaryota; kingdom Metazoa; phylum Chordata; class Mammalia; order Perissodactyla; family Rhinocerotidae; genus Ceratotherium; species Ceratotherium simum. Next base: position 32,253,257 of record NC_141904.1, read on the forward strand.
CTAATTAATAGGAATTCCAGAAAGAGAGAGCACGAAAAACAGAGGAGAGGAAATTGTCAAAGAAATAATTCAAGAATATTTCCCAGAACTAAAGGATACTAGTTTCCAGATTGAGAGATCCCACCAGGAGCCATGACAATAAATGAAAACAAACTCATGCCGAGGTATATTATTGTCAAATTTCATACTAGTGAGAACAAAGAGAAGATCCTAAAATCTTTCAGAACGTAAAAATAGGTAATATACAAAAGGTTGGTTATCAGAATGACAGTGGATTTCCCAGCAGAACAGTAGAACCTAGAAGATAATGGATAAATGCCTTCCAAATTCTGAAAAAAAATTAGTTACAATCTAGAATTCTATATCTGAGGAAACTATTAATCAACTCTGAAGCTAGAATAAAGATATTTCTGAATATGCAATTGTCAAATGAATTTCCTCCCATACAACTTTGCTAAGGAAGCTACTCAAGGATATGCTCCACTAAAATGAAGGAGTAAACCAAGAAAGAGGAATACATGAGCTTCAAGAAACTAGAGATCAAACACAGGAGAGAGGTAAAGGTAATCTCTGAGATAATGAAGGGAGATCCTGGAATACCAGCTCTCTCAAGACTAAGCACAATCATTCCAGATTGCAGCAAACGCAAAAAGGAGACCAGTAGCAATCATTCTAAAAAAAAAGGTGAATTTTATAGATTATCTGATGCACTTGAACATAGTCACAGGAGATATAATCTTCTGGAAAAGAGTTTGAAGATAAATTAATATAAGTTACATAGAAAATTGAGCAAATAAAAAAAGTGAGATAAATTATTAAATGCAGAGGAAAAAAAGTTATTCAAGCCAGAAAAGCTAATCAGCACACTACATGGCTCAGCTGTGGATAACATGGCATAATTAACTGAATATTGATCTAACTAAAATCTATGCCTTAATTAGTATGTCGGAGAGGAAGTATTTGTGTGTGTGGTAGAGGTAGAATGAGAGAGTTAACTCCTTATCTTTCACGTTAGGAAGTCAACAGATTATCTCTAAAAGTGAAAAATCAAGAAATAGCAGGGTGAGCCTGTTGCCTGGACATACAGTGGAAAATATTAGAAGAACAACTGAAAAGGTAAATGTGATTGCCTTCGGGGAGTGGGAACTGGGGAACAACAGGGATAGAAGCAGAGAATTGCTATTTTCCGTAGTAAGCTTCATTTAACTTTTAAAACAATGAGCATAGACAATTTTGATAAAAATTAAAACCTGTAAAAAAAAAAAAAGATTAAATGACATACTGTGCTGCAAAATCATCTATCAGAGTACCTGGTTTGTAATAAATTTTTAAATTTATGTTTAAATAAGAATAAGAAAATTAAATATTTGCTGTAGTCTTTTCGCAAAAGAGGAAGGCAGTGACCCAGAACACGGAATCTAGGAGCACGTTGTCCAAAAGTGTATGACGATATCACATCTTTTGAAATTATGCGGACTTTATTGGGTAAGAACTCAGGCATAGCAAGAGAACAATGATATATTTGTCCTTATTGGCCCAGCAAGTTTGTTGAAACACAAATTAGTGAACCACTTTGAGCAAAGACCTTATGTGCCATGCTCGTGTAATAAATGCATTCACTTGGCCCAAAGAGAAGTATGAGATAGGTCAGAATTAAGAGACAATTTAATGAAATAGCTCTGTGAAATGGATCAGGTTCTCACTCTCAGAGCTCATCAGGAGTGGTTCGAAACCTTGACTGCACACTAGATTCAACTGGAGAGCTTTAAAGAATCCTGATGCCCACTGCATCCTAGACCAATTAAGTCAGAATCTTCTTCAAAGTACCTCAAATGATTCCAATGTGTAGCAAAGGTCGAGAACCACAGCCCTAAGGTGTGAGTTCATGAGACCGGCTATATGCCATTTCCCAAATCTCATCAGAGCCCAGGGAGAGGTAGAGAGATGCAGACTCAATGGGGAGAGAAGTTGGGTATCAGTCCCTACACCAGGTTCAACCAGCACTTCTAACCCAACCCCATTCTCAATTAGTACAGTTATATGAATATGTCTTCTGGGTAATCTTAGGGCATGTGCTCTCAACCCGGTCTCGTCTTCCCCTTCCTCATCCTCACTCACCAGAAAAGGAGTTTGATTGGTCCAAATCTGAGACACTGATGGGCAGTACGCCTGAAGGCAGAGACCAGGCTCCATCCTATCCCCCTTATTCCTAGCATCCAGGTGAAGTGGACCATTTTTTCTGTTTCTAGGCCACTGGCCTTCACAGCGTGGGCTTAGATACACTGGCCCTCTCTGTTTTACCATCTCTGCATGTGGGACTGGGGTCTCTCCTGAGAATCCAGTGAGTGGGGAGTAGGACACTGTCTTAGTCTACTCGGGCTACCACAACAAAATACCATACACTGGGTAGGATAAACAACAGAAATTTATTTTCTCACACTTCTGGAGGCTAGAAGTCTGAGATCAGGGTGCCAACAAGGTTGGGTTCTGGTGAGAATTTTCTTCCTGGCTTGCAAAATACCACCTTCCTGCTGTGTCCTCATTTGACCTCTTCTTTGTGCACACCTGGAGAGGGAGGAACAGAGAGAGAGAGATTGAGAGACACAGTCAGAGAGAGAGAGAGGGTGGGCACATGAGAGAAAGTGCTCTCTGCTGTCTCTTCTTATAAGGGTACTAAGCCCATCATGAGGGCCCCACCCACATAATCTCATCTAGACCTAATTATCTTCCAAAGGCCCCTTCTCCAAATACTATCATGTTGGCAGTTAAGGATTAACATATGAATTTGGGGAGGTCACAAACACTTAGTCCATAATAGACGTGTTAGGCCTCAGGCCTGGGCCTTGCCTCCGGCACAGCCTCCACAAGTTATCAGGCTTTTGGCTAGCTCTGGATAAACAGAAAGGTATTTTGTTCCCCATCCAGTCATTAATCTATGTGTGTGCCCTCCTTCAGTTTAGAACCCCAAAGAGAGTGAATGGGAGAATTTGAGGTCTAAATCCTCTCCTAGAAGTACTCAAATACAGTTTGCAGGGATACCCCGAGCTGGTCTGCCACTACTCTGATGGCCTAAAAAAGCAGCTGGAGTTTTCCATTCTCCTCTCCAATCAATGAGTACATGAATTTCAAATATAGAGCAGGATATTATGCTAAACACTCTATGAAACTAAGAAGGAAGACACTCTCCAAGCTCACAAAGCAGGGGTGAAATCAATACATTTAACAACGGTGGAGGCTATGGAGGCAATGACTGTTTACAAATCAGCATAGGAGTATTTCAATATATCAGCAATATGCACTGTAATACCAGTGAGTTCCAGCTAAATATTAGCCTTGCTTCAAAGCACTTTTGAATGCTTTGCCGTGTATGCATTAATGGATTCAGGAATGTGATGAGGAATGCAAAAGGTATGGAAGCAAAGCCTACCTCGGGCCTCCAACCCCACGCTCCTCACTTTCTCCTTTCTGCACTGAACTTTGGATTCCTCCACAGAGGGGACTGGGTCCACCCGGGAGGCCCAGCCACAAAGAGCTCCCGTGCCCAGAGTCGGGGCCCAGGGTTAGTTATAAGCTTGAATCGGCCTTCCCTACCAGACAGCCTCTGGCTTGGGAAATAGAGAAGCGAAAAGAAAAAAAGAGGTCTTTCAATTCAGCTAGAGACAGGGAGGGTCACAAGCAGAGTGAAGAGGAGGCTCTTAATTCAAGCTGCCTCAAATTACCTTTGTCCACACATGCATGCAAAATGCTGCTTAAAAAATAAATGAGGTTAATTTCTCTTTACGGGTTCCCTTTCATCTTAGGGTTTCAAAGCACTCTGCCACAAAAGATGCCCGACTTCACTTAATTTTTTATCTAAATATAAACTGAGGGCCCTACGGGTTAAAGTTCAGTGAAGCCCTTTGAACTTTTGAAAGAAAAAGTACTAAGGAAAAAAAATTATTTTGTCACTATAAGATCCAAGTGGCCAACCAAGGACCACACAGCCAGCAAACTCTGTTCTGATGAAAGGCCAGCCTCCACTCAGATGACATGCTAATTAAAATCACAATTAAAACCAGCAGGAGAGATGGAGAGTGGTGACTAAAATGTCCTTACCCCAGAAACAGAAACACTCACGACTGACTCACACAGGATACATCAGATTTTCTCCAACAGGCATTTGGAAAAAAGAAAAGAAATTCGAGTCTCGGCCACCCTCCATCTACTAACCCGGTAAACTTCACATCTGAGTCAGTGACACATCCCTGACTTGCTGCCACCTCAGCAGAGTCCTGGTGCAGGAAGAGCCAGCTTGGCCTCCTGTGGATGGGAATGTTGTTTGCACATGCATTTTTCAGCAAAGGAAAGTCTCAGAATCTCCCCAGTTCCAACATGTGAGTCATTAGTAGGTGTTTGTTTTTTAGGTTCTGGGTTTGAGTCATCACCCTTTCTACTGTTGGTCTTCTCAATCCAGAGGTAAGGACTGAAAAGAGATTAACAGAAATGTCTGTGATGCTCAAAAGTAGGCACCTGGAAGTTGGTCATTTGGCAATTGTATTATCAGTTAATTTTAAAGATTATTCTTTTTTCTGTAAACAAGTATGTAACATTTATAAATAACAGTGGGAAAGAGGAAGGAGGGGGAAGGAAGAGAAATAAGCCTGTAAAGGATGTGATTGAGGTAAACGGAAGTAGAGTCTAGTCAAAGTAAAAATAGACAACCGCCTGTTTGCCAGCTAGAGGAGGGATGGGACTGATGTTGACCAAACTCTATGCGTGCTACCCTCTGGCACTGTTCCTCATTGGCCTGGAAGTGTAGGTGGGGAAGTGGTGGGGTGGGGAGGGGGGGCTGCCAATATCAGTGAACAATTCTGGAATCTGAAAGACCATCTTGGCTTTGAAAGGACATCTTCTTGATGTTCCTCCCATCAGTGCTATGCCTGGCACCATTTATTCCTGGAAAGGACCTCAAGACCACCCAGAATTCTACAACAGGGAATGTTCTACAAGGTCCCAGTGCAGTGCTGGGACCAGGTGCCAAAAAAATACCAGCTTGAAAAACAGTGATCTGACAGGGCCACCCCAACAGCTAGTTTTTATTTCAGTGGCATTGGCCAATCAATCAAGCCATTTAAGATGGCTGAAAAATATAAAGGTGATCACACATACACAAAAAAACAGGTTTTGAACTCATGGACAGCTCCACTGAATTTGACCCAGGGAAGGCATTTGACCACAGGCCTTCCAGTTTCCCTTTTAGAAAGCAAAGAGATTGCAAATGAAGAGCCTCGACTTTTCAACTGGTTTGGGTGTGGAAGTCAAAGCTGGATCTTTTGTAGGCAGTAGGAAGCTGGATACTATGTTTCATTTCTAGTGTATGTAATTAAAAGATATCTGGATGCCCACACATTGTCCCTACCTAAGGGACTTTACAAAGTTCAGAAAAACACCCCCTGCCCTAGCATTCTAAATGCTAGTCAACCTACACAAATCCTTGGCAGAAATGTTATAATGAAAACTAACTCTGCTGTCACTCTAGGCCAAATCACAGAGGAAGGAAGAAGTATTATTTGATTCAAAACATTCTCATTTGAGGGAATAAAAATTATAATGCACATCACCACCAAATGGAAAACAAAGATTATAAACTTGGAGCTGTTTTTCTGGGACCTTGACATTTTAAAATAAAAGGCTTCATTGTTTGCAGAATACTTTTTATATTAATGTCTGAGTTTCTTGTTTTTAAAGATAATCATCTGTGGATATTACAGAACTTCTCCAACTACCCATTTGCTGTGGGCACATACATTTGAAAGATGCCCAAGGCCTATTCCAAAACAAAACAAAACAATTAACACACTCCTGATTGTGACTTGATGCTTAACTAACCTGTTATTCATGACACGGCTTTAAAAATTCTCTCAAAGATATGAAGACCTGGATTTGACTCTGGCAGACAGAATTATTACACTTTATCAAAATAATTCTATGTGTAACCTACTCAGTCTTGGGTACCACTTCTTGGAAAAGCGACTGATGAGATGTTCTCAAGTTTATGACAGCCCATCAAATTGCTTCCATGCCAAAACCGAGCTGCCTGCCCAACTGAGAATATTCAAGAAGTCGGATCCCAGGGATCATGCCTCTTCTGTTACCCCGATTCTTTAGCCATAGATTATAAATATAGGGTTAGACACCTAAACAAAGCCAGGCCAACTGGATTGTAGCCTTGGAGTTTTTCAAACCGGAGTGTGGCAAAGAATCCCATATTCTCTCGTGTGAGACCATGAGATGTGAAATTTGGAGATATGGTGTTCCTTACTGTAGAGAAGCAGCCAGTCTTCAGAGAAAAAAATGAGCTCACACCTAGAGAGGTGAGACAGAAACAGTGCTGGCTGTATTTGAGTCTTTGGTTCCATTTGCCCCTAAGATCATTCAGCTTGTCTTAAGGCATAAGACATCTCGGAATCCTTTTTAAAAATTACCACCACCACCTTTTTTTTTTGTCAAACTACTTAGGTTTCTAATACGCGAAAAAGAGTACTACTAAATACATTGATCCAATTGATTGTAAAAAACAATAAATCAAGGTTACCAATTTTTTTTCTCAAAGAAAATTTGATCCAAAGGACTATAGGAATTTACATTGTTGAGAATCTTTCAACAAATGTCCGGACAGCACACATGGAGGGTGTGCCACCTTTATAGGGCTCTAAGACCAGAGAATGTCATCTCCTCCCTTCTAGGAGCTTAAAGTCTTGTCCGATATATAGTTAGCTTTGTTTCCATGGGAACTAATGTTTCTTGGTTACTGTGTGTTCCCCACCCCCTCCTAGAACAGGAGCTACACAAGGCAGGGATATTGGTTTTGTTCTTTGATATATTGAAGCACCTAGAGCAGTGCTTTGCATATAGTAGGCCCTTAAGAAAAATTTACTAAATGAATGAACTAACTTTTGTCTGTGCCCTAATCCTGTTACGTGTGTTAGCTCTTCAAGAATGCTAAACTTAGAAGGAACAATGAACTTGAAAGAAGGGAAGGTAGACACTAAGGTGCTTGGGACAAAAAGCAAGCTTAAAAGTCAAAAGAGAAGGATTTTTAAGTTTAACAACTTGGAAAACTTTTGCTAATGCTTTTATTTCAGCAAGTGATCAATAGATGAAGCAAATGTATCTGTCTTCACCCCACCTTTATTTAATCTCTATTTTGCTCACTGCTGGTTACACCATTATACATTCTTTCCTTCCTTTAGTAAAAGGACCCCTTCAGTTTTAGCTAAGTCAATGGCAACCCAACCAAGAACCACATTCTCCAGCCTCCCTTGCAGCTAGGTAAGACCACCTGACTAAGTTTTGAGCAGTAGGATGTTAACAGAAGTCACGTGTTTCACTTCTGAATTGTACCTTTAAGAGGCATGAGCATAGACACTCCTTAGCCCTTTTTTTCTTCCCATTGACTGTGATGCAAATATGATGGCAGAAACTGGACTAGCCACCTTAGACTGACAAACAGAAGCTGCATGCTAAGAATGCAGAAGAAGGAGTTCAGGTTTGTGATACCATGATACTGCCGTGTTAACCCTGGACAGGTCACATTTGGATAGTTAACATGAAGGAAAAATAATTGTCTATTTTACGTAAGACACTGATATGTTGGGTCTTTGTTATTATAGCTGAACCTGTATACTAACTAATACAGTGACACAATCGAAATTAATCTGTCCTGGATCTTTTCCTATCTTCAATTAGCTCACATCACATTTATATATTTCAGGCTTTTGACAAATTTATTTTATGTACTCTATCACTGTTGTCATTCATATACGCAGTCTATATCATTAGTCGTCATTCCTATTGTGAATTCCCAAGGAGCACCAGGCTTCAACATGAAGCTGGAGTGATCAGAACTGGTTGCTTGAATCCTGTAAATCCTGAACCACATTGCCCAATCCTTCTCAGAGTCAATAGCATGTAGTACAGCATAAATTTGTTCTCTCACTATTTCCGGAGAGTTTGATCCCTACAGCAAGATGACACTTGCCTTAAGGAAAGAGACCCTGTCTTTCATGTTTCCAAATCCCATCCAGGCAGTGCTTAGCACAGAATAGAGCAGTTATTAAGGACTCTAAATACTCTAAATCTCTATAATTATTATTATCTGCCCACTTTATCTGGGACTTACATCCTACCACAGATAACCAGTTACCATTTTGGTGGTATAGTCCATCATAACCATTGGTCAATATTAATATGCAAAGATACTCAACAAAACAGCATCATCTATGCTAAGTGCCAGATGAGTGACAGTGGAGAGGGCATTATGGGAGTTCAGAGGATCGGCTCAGCAGGTGTTGGTCCCTGCTCTAAGTGTCTTGATGCTAGACAGCAAATTCTCTCAGGAAGGAAAGAGGAATGAGCTAGGGTTTTGCGGGACTGAAGAGACTGCCCCAGCTCCCTAAGCTGGTGCCACAAAGGGAATGCAAGACAGTGTCAAAGGACAGAGCATCACACTCAGACTCCAGGCAGCAGGCAAACTTGTTTCTGACACAACAGATGGTGGGTTGAACTGGCTATAGAACTGAAACCTCATCAAATAGGGAGGCTGAGGCTACAATGAACTTCTGCTTGGTTTATGCCCAGATCTCTAAGGCATAGGGAATACCTATAAGTATGTAAAGACCAGATAGTGAGAAAGATAAGATCCCTTTGGGAAGAAGAGGTGCATATGGCTTCATAGAAGAGAGGGCTTAACCCAGGTCCTGAATTAAGGGCAAACACCAGGAACCAGAGTATTTTGGAACTTGAAGGTAAGGAGAGAGGATGGGCAGCATGAACAGTCGCCAAGAGTCAGGATAATGCATGCTTTGCTCGGGCAGAGTTGACAGTTGAGGTGTGATGGACATGTTTTTGTTTGTTTAACTTGCTTCCCTTGCTTTCAGAAATTGCTCCTCCATTATTCTTTGTGAGTCTGGACCTGCCTCCCACCTAAAAGGAATGGACTTGGAACTCAGTCTGTCTAATCAGGACACTCTATGCCCCTGGCCCAAAACATGGAACGTCTCAGGAATAGGCACATGACATAAACAGAGCCAATCAGAGTCCTTTGAGGAGATTAATAAGGATGCAAGAGGAGAAGGGATAATTTTCTCTTTTCTATGGTTGCTAGCTATGAAGACAGTGTAAATTTATCTCTGTCATAGGCATCACTGCTGTTGCAGAGAAGAAGGCTGCCTAAGAATCAAGCCAACTTGGAAGAATGAGGGGAAGAAAGGAAGTCCTGAGGATGGAGTTTGAATCCTTGGAGCCGACTATGCCTAAAGTAAAATTCCCCTCCCACATTGGACTTCCCAGTTACAGGAGCCAGTCGGTTCCTTGCAACTGAAAGAGACCTGACTAATGTGGGAGTAAGCAAAGATAAGATTAGAAAGCAGATATAGTTGTGTTATGGCACCCCAAATGCTAAATAAAAATGTTTAGACTTGTCTTTGAAGCTGACAGGATGAGCCATTTAAATTAGGAGGCTGTTAAGGTGGTATACTGTGGTTCTGTGGAAAGAGCACACCCAGGTGCAACTTCCAGGCTTATCACTTCCCGGCAATGGACCACATGCAAGTCCTGAGCCACTGTTTTCTCATCTGCAGAGTGGGGGTAATTCCACATCCCTTGCTGGGTGGCTGTGAGGAATACGTTAAATAATATATTACAATATCTGGCACTTTATAGGCATAATAGCTCTTCTTACAGTGATGGTAGTAGTGGTAATGGTGATAGAAGAAGATGAAGAAGAGGAAGAGGAAGAGGAGGAGAATGGGAGGGCTATTCCTGGACTAGGTTGGTGGGAGTGGAAATGAATAATAGTTATGAGAGCCATTAGTAAACATCATCAGGACTGTATGCAGTCTGGAAAAGGGAAGTGAGGAAAAGGAAAAAGTTATGATTCAAGTTTAAAGTATCTGTTGCATTGACTAATTCTTGAACTTTTTCTTTTCTTGCATCCACACCACCAAAAATAGGAGAACCAATGACAACGAAAAACAACTGTGTGTGTGTCTATGTGTGGATGTGTTTGTGTATGAGAGGAAGAAGAAGCCCAAGATTTCATTGAGTAGTCTTCCTATCCAGCGCCAGCTACATAATTTACAGGGCCCTGTGCAAAATGAAAATTCAGGCTTTTGTTCAAAAAATCAGGAAAACAGTTTTCTCCTTTCTTCCATGGTCTATCTCTTGATCTGTCTTAGTGTCTTGTCGTTTGTTTGTTTTTACTATTTAATGTCGTATCACCTCAGGCATAGAAATAGTCACAGTGCAAGAACAAACCCTCCAGGTGCCTGGGGCCCTGCCCTGCAACTTGGCTAGTGCCTGATCCTGATCCTTCCCACACTTGCGTCCAGGCCCCGTGCCAGGAGCAGAGGACAGCAGTGGTCACTGAGCAAGGGTATGGGAACAGGCAGACAAGAACTGGTCCCAGGAGGCAAGGTGGTGGGACTGTGGGTGAGTTGAGGTTCCAAGAGCCCAGCACACACTCCAATGTCCCATTGGACTTCAATTAGAAAATACAAATTCAAAGATAAGATTATTAAAAATTTCCAGATGGTGACCACAGGGAGCCTTAAACTCCAAGCATGTGGTCCAATTCTGTGATGGTTCATTATATGCGTCAACTTCACTGGACCACGGAATGCCCACAAATTTGGTCCAACATTATTCTGCGTGTTTCTGTGAGGGTATTTTTGGATGAAATTAACATTTAAATCAGTAGAGTGAATAAAGCAGATCGCCTTCTCTAATACGAATGGACCTCATTCAATCAGTTGAATAAAACAAAAAAGCTGACTCTCCCCCAAGTAAGAGCGAGTTCTCCTGCTTTCAGACTCCAACTGAAACATCAGCTCTTCCTGGGTGTTGAACTTGCCGGCTTTTGGACTGGAACTTACAAAATTGGCTCTCCTGGTTCTCAGGCGTTTGGACTCAGATTGAAACTAAACCATCAGATTTCCTGGCTTGGCAGCTTTTCAACCCTCCCTGCAGATCTTGGGATTTGCCAGCCTCCATAATCACATGAGCCAATTCCTTATAAAGAATCTCTCTCTCTCTCTCTCTTTCCGTCCTATTGGTTCTGTTTATCTGGAGAACCCTGGCTAATACACCTTCTGAGTGCAGGGCCTTGTGTGAATGCACTGGTCACAGATCCGTGAAGCCGACCATGTTCCTATTTTTACCACTTGTTACCACATCCCATTGAGAGAGAGATTAGTGAGAAGAAGAAATTGGTTTCGTTTTAATGAGCTATCGGTAATGTTTTGCTGTCATTATAAAGTACAAATAAAATTTTTATATATAACAATAAAAGTATAGACCCCATAAGACCAATTATAAATTTCAGTGTCCCAAGATCACATATTGCAACCTATTGATCTAGAAAAATATTAATTTCATATGCTAAATGGTGAGAATTCAGAAATAATAACTTAACTAAGGTCTGTCCTTTGCATAGTTAGCTTAGCTCTTCACTCTGTGGACAATCAAGAGTACATTTTGTACTGTCGGACCACAAGGCCTTATCAAAACCCTGGGCCAGATGTCAGAATTCAGAATTATTTTGGATTTTTAGAAAAGTAACTGTTTGTACTGTATATTATTTACACATCCAGCAGACTCTGGGACAGCACTCTGTACTAAAATACACGAACATTTCTGCAGTAAAATGTGAATATTTATACTAGCTGGCCAAAGACTGTAAATAGACTTATGTCAGTTCAGGTCAGATTTTGCTTTCAAATGAGTTCAGGTGAGGTCAGATTTTGCTGCCAAATGAGTTACAAAACCTTAGTTTGTCAAGCTTTCTGGATTTTGGAAATGCAGCTCAGGGTTAGTGGATTTGTAGTCACTGTTTCCATGGTTGGCCTCTCCTACCATCTACATTCGCATTCCCATTGCAATGAACTCAGGAGAACAAAATGAGGAAGGAGAGCTGCTGGGAGAGCATCCTGCGACACACTGGGAAGGCCAAGAGGAAGGCTTACGGTTTAGCCTTGCAATTGCCTTCCACACCCTTTGGCCCAGGTAACTGAGAGCTATGTGAGCCTAGAAAATGAATCAGAACCAAGGCGCAGGAAACGAAAATCCCCACCACCTCTCCTGGAGTTGTTCCTTCATGCCCTGTAGCACACACACTTCCTCCTGTGGCATCCTAATGGTGGCTGCTAGCACTAGGGGCCCTGAACTGGAAAAGTCATCCAGCTCCTTAAGGAATATTCATGTCTGTCAACTGAGGGGCTGGTTGTACTTAAACTTAGGGAAAGCACTTGAAGAGACTGTCTTTGACATCCAATCACAGGTAAATTATTTGGAAGTATTCTCTTCAGATACATATATTAATATACTGCATATAGTTATTTGTGACTATTGCATACACAGATAATTCCCCACCTCATGTTTTCTCCTCATATCTCTAGTCATGCTCTCAGTCATGCTCTCAATTCGGTCAGCGTCTTAAAATACACCTAGAAGTTTTATTAGCATTTTATAACGCCATCTTGGAAATTCTCAGACATGTTGTTCAAGGTCTTCTTTAGAGGATGTAATTTTCAAGCAATCGAATGTTACCCTGATTAAAGATAAAGGAGGATTTTGCCCATAGGGACTCTTCCACATGGCAGTGCCTTCTTGTCCATCTTGGAATTGGAACCTACCCTTGAAGGCCCAGGACCAATGCCACCTTCTCTACAAAATCTAAGAGCAAAGTCTTTCTCACCTATTTCCTCCAGTTGGAAGAGAACTCATTTACATCTTCTGAGTTCTCACTGAACTTTTTCAGTACCTCTTATGTAGCGTCAATTACTTTTTATCTTGCCAAATTATATCATATCCTTAAATAAAACTGTTCTTTCTGGAAGAACATTTTTACATCTGTAACTGATCCCAGGCTAAAACCTTAAATAGAAGAGAATACTTAATACTGTTCCTAATAAATGAAAAATTTTGGACTTAAATTCATTTTCTTTGTGACAATTTAGGTTAAAAATTCCTAATAATCTAGTAATTTTTGCATTTTCCAGCAGATGCTCAATAAATATATTAAATATTATAACCTATTGTGTATTAAATATTTTTCTATTCTTTGTTACCAATATCTTATGATATTGTTTGCTGTTATGAATACTTGTGCACTTAACATTATCAGTATTTGTTTCCTTATTAGTTCATAGAGAAAATAAATTCTGTCTTAAAAAAGATCTCTGATAAGTTATTGGTGAAACTGAATTAGGAAGATTAGCATATTTATTAAAAAAGGAAATTAGATTACTCATTAATTACTCAACACCAGTCACTACCGATTGTGAAATCATGAATGTAAAATTTAAAAACAAGAGACTCAAAAAGGAGTCAGCGAATTAGACTATAAATGGAATGTGTAAAAGAATTAGGACTTAGCAATTTTAAGGATCACAGCTGTCCCTATGAATTTAACCAACCACAGTGTTTAGAACAAGAGAGTATGTAAAGGAATGCATGTTATACTGGTTCACAATAAACCAGGGCATTGAAGTGCTGACACTCAAGCGAGAAACCTACACAATCCCCCTTGTTTAAAGAAAGAGAAAGAAAAGCAATTTATTCATCATCAGTAACACGATCATTCACATAATGCTAATGCAGTAATAATCTAAAACTTGGGTTTGTTGAAATTAATACATTTATCTTAGACATGCAGAAAGAGGTATTTAAGTGGCAAGTGAGAGTGCCAGATAAAATATAGGCTGCCCAGTTAATTTGAATTTCAGATAAACAACAAATAATTTTTTAGTATAAGTGTCCCAAATATTTCATGGATAGTTGAGATTGGTATCTCAGTTCTGATTCTTTGTCACCTTCTAATGTCATGATTCATTCATTCACTTACTGATTCAACATTGCTTTATTGAGAGCCTTACTCTATGCTGAGTATTGTGTGTAGTATTAACCACACAGTGGTAAGCAAAACAGACACGATCTTTTCTTCACTGTCCCCACAGTTTAGTAGGCTGATCTAGACAAGTAAAAAAGCAATCACTCTATAATGTCATAAATGTCATGATTCATAGCATATTCATTAGAGGGGCAATTAACCAAGCTTTGAGTCAGAAAGTGACTCCCAGAGGAAATAATATCTACATCCAAAGGCAAACAGGTTGGGGAAGTGGAGGGAGCTTCTAATCAGAGAGTACCTATCACAAGGGCAAAGCCTGGGGGACAACAGATATCATGGAGCACTTGAGAAACTGAAAACTCCAGTGGTTAGTATGATTGAACCATAGACTAGAAGTCTATGAGTGGTGAGAAATGTGACTGGAGAGGTATGCCATGGCCAGATCACCAGGGACCTTGTTTAAGCCCCACTGAATGATCCATGCAACAAAGTGACATAGTTGTGTTTACAAATGAGAAATCTCCCTTGGCAGTAGAGAAGAGAATGGGCTGGAAGTGAAGACAGTGTTATTTTGGGTATGGAAATGGGTATGGAGAGAAGTAGACAGATACAAGAGCTAGTCAGGAGGTCACTCCAAAATTGTCTTATTCTTTGGGTGGGTGGGTGCAAAATCTTTGAGCCCCTTCTCTGCCTTTGCTTTGATCTTGCATATTACATAATAAGGCCCTGCTACCTTAGCTTTGCAGGGCAGTTTTACCTAAGCCATTGCTGTCATGCCAACTCAACTAGAAAGAAATGGGTGTCTCATAAAGGGATGGTAAACCAGATGTGTGTAATTACTTGTATTAACATATTTAATAAAGAGCACATAATTTACCCATCATGTAGTTTTGATTGACCTGGAGTTACTGGAGAACCAGACCAGAAATGAACATTTTACCAGGGCTGTGGACAGAAATGTCCATGGGCGTGGCTTGACTAGCTGCCTAAGAAGGTCACCAATTATACAAATTATCCATATAGTCAGCTTTTACAAGTAGAGGAATATGTTTTAGCCTTTTGATGAGGATGAACTATGCCCAGCCATGATGAAAGAAAGAATGCAGCTAGGAAGCCAGAAAGAGAAGCCAATGATATGTAAAGGAATCAAGGTCAGCCATAAGCATGGGTAAATGGGAAAAGGGAAGAAGAAAACAATGCCATCAACTAAAACAAATAAGCAATACAGCCATGGTTTCTTTTTATTAAAATTTGACTATGTGCCATGAACTATTTTAGTATAGTATATAAGTTATCTCATTTAATTGTCACAAATGTACTAAGGAATTAATCATTGTTCCTATTTTCCAGATGAGGAAAATGTTGACTCAGTGTGTTTCAGTAACTCTCTCACGAACACACAGCATGTAAGTGCTAGAACCAGTATTTGCACTCCAGGTTTCTCTGCCTCAAAAGGACGATGGTGCTGCTCACAGCCTCTAGTGTGGCATAAAGGAAAAGATACTTTTCTCATGGATGGTCAACCTGATATTTCTGAAGCAGCGTCCTTCCATGCTGAACAGAATAATGAGGACAATTCTTAGGCACCATTAAGTTCATGGAATGCTGGGACCTCCCTGGTCCAAAAGCATCCATGCATAGAGTTGACGAGGCTAATAGAAACATGTTCTATGATTTGTGGAGAAGTTATTCAAGAACACCCACCTATTACTTCTTAGTCCTACTGATTTAGATGAGGATAGATGATTTAACCAGAAAAATAACTTATTGATGGTTGATTTATGAATATTTAGAAAATAGCGACATTCATTTGGAGTCAGTGCTAGCAGCTATGTTCACCAAAATCAAATCATGTCAGACTAGTCTCGTTTCCATCTTACATTTATACTATTCTGCTGAACCAGAAGATCAGGGAAATCTTGATGAAATCAAGATTAAGGCTCTATGATATGTGAACAAATGTGAGAGTAATAAGTTAAGTGGTGGTTCAACTGAATAGAGGTGTAGTGACTTAACCAATTACATGCTAAAAGGATCAATGTTGGCTTGGGTTTATCTATCGATATACTATAGGGCATCATACTCAGACTTGTCATCTCCAATATACTTTTGATGCCATGGAGACCGTGATCTATCTTCTGCACTTCAGCTTCGTAATGAAATGATTGCTGGAAATCATCATGTGGATGTGCAAAGCAACTCAACCTAAAACGTCTAAAACTGACCTCATTATTCTCTTTCTCAGACTTGCCCCTCTCTACTCCCCAACTCAATTAATGGACTGCCATGTTAGTCAAGACTCTTAGCTGCAAGTGCCTGAACTCAGCTTGAACTAGCTTAGACAACAAATGGAAAGTATCGTCTCAGGAAATCCAAAGAAAGTTGTTCAATAAAATTGTAGGAAGGATAGGGATGCAAATGGGCCCCAGGAGCAACTGGAGCCAGAGTCTCAAACTTTATCAAGACTCCCCTGTCTGTTTCTCCTTGCCTATTGACTTCGTTTTCTTTCGCTTCAGGCTGACTCCTTCTATATGGTGGAAAACTTGGCTGCCAGCTCCATCACTGTATATCTTGAAACTTTGTCTTAGTCAGTTCAGGCTGCTACAACAAAAATATCCTAGTCTGAGTGGCTTAAATAACAAATTGTGAGAACTATCTCACAGTTCTGGAAGCTGAGAAGTCCAAAATCAAGGTGTTGGCAGATCCAGTGTCTGGTGAATACGCACTTCCTGGCTTGTAGACAGCTGCCTTCTCCTTGTATCTTCACATGGCTGAGAGAAAGATCATCTCTCTTGAGTCACTTCTTACAAGGTACTAATCCCATTCATGAGGGCTCCATTCTCATGACCTAATTATCTCCCAAAGGCCCACCTCCAAATATCATCACCTTAGGGATTAGGCTTCAACATATGAATTTTGGGGGTTATAAACATTCAGTCCATAGCAAACTTCTATCCCTAAAAAGGGACTGACTGAAGCTTGCTTTGGTTCTACGTTCCAAAGTCTGGACAAGGACTCTGATTGGCTTGGTTTGAATCAATTGCCCTCCCCTGTATCCATTAGCTGCTGCCAGTAAGTTGGGGTTCTATGATTGTCACAGATGAACCGTCCTCCTGAACCAATCCTGAACCAAGTACGGCATGGGGGCAAAATTATCGGAAAAACAATGACATCTCCCTTGAAGTAAATTGTTAAGCAGTTTTCAGGAGAAAAGGTGTAATTTTTTTTTCAGTAAAAACACAAGGTGCTAGGCAAACAAAGCCATAGGTGTCCACTCTGATCATGACAAACCCATCCACTCAAATCAGTGAGAGAGTCACTCTAGACTCCTCTCCCTCTTGAACTCCCTCAGCCAATCAGCAAATCCCCAAATGTGTCAAATTGGTCCCCTTCTGTTTTTGCCAAGTATGTTCCACTTTCTTACTTCAGATCTCCTCATTTCTTTTTTTTTTTTTTTTTGCAGGGGAAGATTTGCCCTAAGCTAACATCTGTTGCCAATCTTCTTCCATTTTTTTTTCTTCTTTTTCCTCCTCAAAGCCTCAGTACGTAATTATGTATAGTTCTAAGTTCTTCTGGTTCTTCTATGTGAACTGCCACCACAGGATGGCTACTGACAGATGAGTGGTGTGGTTCCATGCCTGGGAACCAAACTCGTGCCACCCAAGCCAAGCGTGCCAACCTTTAACCACTAGGCCCTCAGGGCTGGCTTAGACCCTCCTCATTTCTTGCCTGAAAAATTGGCAGTGGTTTTACCTGGTGGTACTATCTTCTATTTTCACCCTTCATGTAACCCTCAGATTGAACTTCCTAAAACACAAATCTGATCGTATTTCCAAGATTCCCCATTACCCAAAGAATGAAGTTCCAATCCTAACACATAATGCAAGGTCTTCCCTAACTAAGCTTGATGCCGTTTTTCCAATCTTAACTCCACTGACTCCTAGTTTGTTCATAGTCCAGAATTTCAACTTGCTTTTTCTGGAGATTCACCCAGATGTCTCACTTAGCAAATTTAAGGAACATCTGCTTAACTGCAGAGCTTTAGAAGTTAGCAAGATAATTCTGAAGACCTCCTTCTTCAGCTGTTGATGGGGACCTGATCTTACACAGAACCTAAGACGGAAGTAGATAGAGAGACACTCCAGTCCACCCCTCATTTATTTTCACAGATGAGTCACTGAGTCCAAGTAGAATAAAGTTACTTTATCTATGTGCTTGTGAGCAAGAGCCTGAGTCTCCTGATTCCCATTCCAATGCCCCAAATCCAGACCAGTAAGAAGTGAAAACAGGTCTTACAAACAGGAGAGTCAATAAGGGAGGAAAGGAATATAGCCACAGGGAGAAAAGATCCAGAAAAAGAGGAGGAAGTGCCTTCGTTTTCCCGAATCATCCCTCACCCTAAAATGCAAAAGTAAACAAAAGAAGGGTATGAAGGCTAGGGAGAAGAGGGACCAGCCACCACACGCAGGAAGTGGAGGCATAAGACACAAAGCAAAGTAGTAATGGCTAGTTTAAGAGATCATCTCCTCAGAGTAGGGTCGGTTCAGGGCCAGGAGTAAAAGGCCCAGATGGTTTTAATGAGCAAACTCTGCCTCTTGCCTTTCATCTGACTGCAGCAGAACCGTCACTGGTGAAGGGCCATATCCTGTCAGTGATGGGCTTCACAGGCTCCCATGGTGCCTTGGGAGCCGGGATATTTCCCTATTCCTCAAACCTCACACCAAGAAGCCTACTTACCCACTTCCAAACTGCTCCAGTATTCAGGAATGTGGTGGAACTTATAGGGTGAATAATTCTCAATCTTAGAAGTCTCTTTTGATCCTGTCCATCATTTACTTTAAAGTGTAATGCATGTTGAAATTGATTTATGGTTTATCTCAACCTCCTTGATAAAACAAAGGATTGTTAACATTTGAGAGTAATGCAAAAATATCTAACATGTGGCCAAAAAGGATACTTTGAATACATTTGACTCTGAGAAAAATAATTAATGCAATTAATCTAGAAATAATACTCTTCTCTTTCCTTCTTGTTGGCTTCCACTAACAAAAGTTGAATTATTAAGAGATCCCAATGTTGGGGTTACCTACAAATACTAAAATATTCATAAAAATTTTACCCCATAATAGCAAAGCAGAAATTAACTGCAGGAGTTCTGAAGTAAATCATTGGCTTTCCATAGACCCATCCAAACTCCTTTTCCAACACTTGAGTGAATATCAGTATCATGAGATCCCAGATTGTGTTCTTCTTTTTGTTAGTTTGGAAAGAATGACTAATCCCTGTATACTATTCTTGGACTCTGTTATTTTGGCTAACTTAGGAAGAATGGACTAATACTAATAATATCCAACATTTATAGCACGTTCACAGTTTACCAAGCCTTTTTCCATTTAATCCTCACAGAAGTTCCCAGATGAAGTAACTTGCCCTAGCTCATCCATAACTATGTGGCAGAGCTAGGATATAAACATGGGTCTTCGGAATCCAGGCTTTGGTTTTCACTGTGCACTAGACAGGGTAAGTAATGGTAGCTGTTATAACTAACAAACTTCACGTTTCAGTTGTGGAGCACAGTGAAGTTTTTTCTTGTTCTTGTCCCAGCACTGTGGTTTGGTGGGGCTGGGGATTCTGCTCCATATAGTCATGCAGGGATTCATGTTCATCACTGTGCATCACTGTCTTCCACATTGGTCTCCAGAGCTACTAGAGAATGGATTTTTATGGGTTGGGCCTGTAAGGGAACACATGACTTTCGCCCAGGTTCTCAGCAAGCGAGGCCAAGCTGTAATTCAGCTGTTTGACCAAATCCACAAGCCTTGGGGAAGTGGATTTGAGAGCTTTGTCCTCAGTACTTTGGTTTTCAAGTCTCTATAAAGTCTCTTCAGCTAGAACAAGTCTCTATAAAGTCTCTTCATCTAGAACAAGTCTCTATAAAGTCTCTTCAGCTAGAACATGTTGAACAGTCTCTGGAAGTTATTTTCCTTCCCTTCCAGTATCTTTCCCCTCCTTTAAACTCTAGAATTTCTGTCTATTCCTATTCACTTTTAACCCTTTCTCAGAGGCTGTTTTGAGATCTATCTCTTCTCTTTTTAACTTTTCACCTGTGTATTTGTCTTTCTCCTCATGAATCATAAGCTCTTTAAAGACAAAAACGTGTGTCCTATCACAATACTGTGAGATACATTCCCTCCACCCTCCTTTACCAACTCTCCACTTTCATCCAAATAAACTCAGTTCTGCCCTATCACGTGCAAGATGCTGTGCTTGAAGCCACAAGAAGAAGCAAAGAGGAATTAGGCACGAGTCTTAAGAAGCTTATAAAACAAGGCTAAATGTGAAAGTGCAATAAGAAATGTAGCAACACTGTGCTAAGGCAACATAGAGGGAAGAGACCGATTCTGAATTGAAGGTAAGAGGACTGGGAAAGACTTCACTGAAGAAATAATAATCATAATAAAAGTAGCCAGCATTTACTGAATTTTTACTATGTGCCAGGCACCGCATTAAAGTGCCTTACATTTATCATCCCATGTCACTCTCATCATAACCTTATGAAATGGCACTACTATTGTTCTCATCAGCCAGGTTAGAACAGACATGGGGAAATTTGCTATAAAGGACATTACTGGGACAATTGGTGAAATGTCAATACAGACTGTAGATTAGACGGATAATAGTATTGTATGAATGCTAACTTTCTTGATTTTGATAGTTGTTTTGTGGTTATACAGGAGAATGTTCTTATTCATAGGAAATTCACTCTTAAGTATTTAGGAATAAAGGGGCATGATGTTGTAAACTTACTCTCAAATATTTCAGAAAATAGTAATAATTGTGTGTGTGTGTGTGCGCGCGCGCGCGCACAGGTACACATGTGGTATGTGGACAGAAAGGGGGAGAGAGAATAATAAGAGAAACGTAGCAAAATGTTAACAATTGGTGAATGTGGGTGACAGGTATACTGGAGGTTTTGTACTACTCTTGAAATTTTCTGCAAGTTCTAAATTATTTCAAAATGAAAGGTAAAAGAAAAAAGAAAGAAAATTGGCTCAGAAGGGTTAAGTGAATTGTCCAGCTCATATAGCTTGTGAATGGTGGGAAGTAGTCTTCTCCAGAATCCACTGGCTTCACCACCCAGGCGGCATAAAGGACACAGATCCCCTGTGCCTCCTCATGCCCGCTGGCACTGCCCACCTCCTCAATCACACTGCAGCTGCCCAGGACAAACGAGGCACTTCCCTTGAAGTGGGAAGGCCCTCACCATTGGCTGGCACCCTGCAGCTGGTCAAGCAGACACTTTTCTGCCCATACTTCTGGATTTGGATGCAGCACCCTGCTGCAGGGCATGGGATCAAAGTGGAGAAGGGAAAGGGTGATGCACCCAGGAATGCAGGGTAGTTTGAAACTTCCACCAGTGGGAAGCTGGAGACAGTCTTTCCCCTCCTCTCTCTCTCCCGTGGACCACTTCAGTGTGAGAGAAGTTCTGTGTGCTGAGCAGACACCTTTTTGACAACTTGTGTTCAACACAGTAAAACATCACTTCATACTCCTCTACATCTTCCCTTGCCTCACTTCACTTTTTCCCCATCCTTGCTGCCTTGGGTTTGCTCTTCCCAAATGAAGCATGATGGCTTTAATCCTTGCCTCGGGCTCTGTTTTCTAGAGTAGGAGGGCTAAAATCTCTACTACTTTGCTATAATG